>NW_015540944.1:26937-56550 GCF_001515605.1 Sinocyclocheilus anshuiensis
CAAATATTGTCCTATCCTAACAAACCATACATCAATGGAAAGCTTAACACATGTTTAACACATTTAACACTTTGGAATACTCACCTAAGCCTGGTCTATTTTTAAAGAAGACAAGTGAAAGCATTTCAAAAAATGGAAATGTAAAAAAAAGTTTACTGTAAAGAAATGCACTGTACAAAAATGTTTTATTCTATCTACAATAAATATTTTACAAAATGTTCCAAATTTGAAGTTGACGTCACAAAAAAAATCGAGGTGAGTTTTTGTTTAGATGCTATACCAAAAACAGCAAATATGCATTTTCCTGTCACAAACTTTGCAGTTGTAGATAATAAAGACATATTTTTATATGCAAGCTGTAGTGTGCGGGATCCTCATTCTTCTTTTTTCTACAAGATTGTCTTTTTTGATCCTACGCACCTACGCATTATTGTCAGGTGTGCATGACCCTTGTACTAGTTTTCCATTTCCGTGGTATCGCTATGTCTGGTTTCAAAACGATTTTCACAGGATGAATTTTGAATGTTAAAGCTTTCAAATGATATCTAATTTAGTGATGACTGCTCAAATATGTGATAGGGAAAAAAATCCCCAATGCATTTATATGCACGATGCATGTCAACAAATGCGCAACCGCCGCAATAAAACACGCTGAAGGTAGACGAATTTGATGCAGCATTTAGATAAATATCTAAGGACTAAAATGCACACATATGATATTTGTAGCCTAAACAAAACCGATTATATCTCTCACAAACACCCTGAGCTCCTCTCATCTCACCCTGCTGTCCTTCAGCTCAATCATTATTCTCAATCATGTGTTTGCATTGCAGGTGTTTTTCTCTCCTGGCAATCAAGTCTCCGTTTTTTATTAAAATATCATATTTACCAGTGAAATACAGAAGAGATTTTAATCTGTGCTCTCGGTTACGGTTCACCTCGCCCTGTCAGTCTTTGGTGTTTTTCTCTTTCATCATAATTGATTTATTAACGTTGCTGGTCGCAAAATACGAGTCTCCGCAAATGTCAAATCTGAAACAAAGCATATTCTTACAGTTTTTCTCTGGATTAATGTTCAAAGCACCACAACACATCAGCTGTAATAATCAGCGAGCGACGCCTCGTGCATCCAAAAGCTCTTAAACCTCCAGCGTTTGTCAGTCTAATTCTGGCACTGAACACACACAGAAAGTTTAGCAGTTCTGGCAGCGTCTCAAGAGTTGCTTGTAATTTTCTTCACAGAAGCTCAAGGTGTTTATGTTCGAGTATCAAATAAATATTTAAAGCAGAACATGACTGAACTTTTGCTCGACAACTGATAACAGGCCTGTAACCTTCAAAGCACAAATCACAAGACAAAACAAAGGCCGTCTGGCGATTACGCCTGAGTTTCCACGTCTTGTGAGAAAATAAAAACATCTGCATGTGTTTATCTACATTTGACTAGACTAAATCTTTCCTATTTTTCACCTCACACTAGCTGATGTCTATGAGTAATGCCAGAAACACACACTACAATTTTGCCATCTGAGACTAAATTCATAGATTGTGAAAGAAAAATTGATTAAAGATAAGATAAACTAAGATAAACCACTTAGCAACACCCTGGTAACCATTTAGAACACTCTAGTAACAACTTAGCAACATCCTGGCAGCCACCAAAAACACTGTAGAAACCACTTAGCAATGCCCCGGTGACCACTCAGAATACCCTAGCAACCCCTTAGCAACATTCTGGTACCCAAAAAACCCTAGAAACCATCTAGCAATTCCCTAGTAACCACCTAGAACACCCTTGTAACAACTTAGCAACATCCTGGCAGCCACCATAAACACTGTAGAAACCACTTAGCAATGCCCTGGTAACCACCTAGAACACCCTAGTAACAACTTAGCAACATCCTGGCAGCCATCACAAACACTGTAGAAACCACTTAGCAATGCCCTGGTGACCACTCAGAATAACCTAGCAGCCCCTTAGCAACATTCTGGCACCCAAAACACCCTAGAAATCACCTAGCAATTCCCTGGTAACCACCTAGAACACCCTAGTAACAACTTAGCAACATCCTTGCAGCCACCAAAAACACTGTAGAAACCACTTAGAAATACCACGGTGACCACTGAGAATATCATAGCAACCCCTTAGCAACATTCTGGTACCCAAAACACCCTAGAAATCACCTAGCAATTCCCTGGCAACCACCTAGAACCCCCTAGTAACAACTTAGCAACATCCTGGCAGCCACCAAAAACACTGTAGAAACCACTTAGAAATAACCCGGTGACCACTCAGAATAACCTAGCAGCTCCTTAGCAACATTCTGGTACCCAAAACACCCTAGAAATCACCTAGCAATTCCCTGGCAACCACCTAGAACCCCCTAGTAACAACTTAGCAACATCCTGGCAGCCACCAAAAACACTGTAGAAACCACTTAGAAATAACCCGGTGACCACTCAGAATAACCTAGCAGCTCCTTAGCAACATTCTGGTACCCAAAACACCCTAGAAATCACCTAGCAATTCCCTGGCAACCACCTAGAACCCCCTAGTAACAACTTAGCAACATCCTGGCAGCCACCAAAAACACTGTAGAAACCACTTAGAAATAACCCGGTGACCACTCAGAATAACCTAGCAGCTCCTTAGCAACATTCTGGTACCCAAAACACCCTAGAAATCACCTAGCAATTCCCTGGCAACCACCTAGAACCCCCTAGTAACAACTTAGCAACATCCTGGCAGCCACCAAAAACACTGTAGAAACCACTTAGCAATACGCTGGTGACCACTCAGAATACCCTAGCAGCGCCTTAGCAACATTCTGGCACCCAAAACACAATGGAAACCACCTAGCAATGCCTTGGTATCCACCCAGGACACCATAGAAACTACTTTGTACAAGCAAACACAACTCATATTTTCTTGAAGACATGTAAAAGTCGTATGTCTGAGAGGACAGTTTCTAAAAGCAAATAATCCTTTGCAATGGTCGCACAGTGTACAGCTGAAGCAGCTAATGTGCGTGTTAATGAGGACGTGTTTGTGTGTGGTTCGGCCCCCTTCTGTTCTGTCCATACTGTGCTGCAAGTGGGCCAAAGATTAAAATAACTCAGGAGCACTGTGATGTTAGTTTTAAAATAATATCTCAGTGTCCTTTATGATGTTGGAGTTTGATTAGCATCACACATGTGTGTTTGTACTCACTGTAAAGATCTTATTGTGGTTGTTCAATGTCGTTCGTCTCTGGCAAGCATACGGAGACACAGCAGACTCCGGTTTGGCTGACGGATGTGCACACGACCTCTGATCCACAGCGGGATTCTGCTCATAAACAAACACACACAGAGAGAGAGAGAGAGAGACATAATTAAATCAGATAATGTACAGTCAATATTAGATGAATATAATCAATTGGCACAAACCAGTTCACAAAGCCTCTCAATATTTAACACATATAGAATAATTTTGCCATACTTACTTTTATTATTGGTGTTTGCTAAAACAAGCAGCAACACAGCAAAGCCCTAGCAACCACCTAGAATACCCTAGCACCTGCAGAGCAACATCCTAGCAACCACCCAGATCACCCTAAAAAAACAGTAATCCCAAAGCAACCACTCACAACACCCTAGCTACCACCTAGCAATGCCCTAGACCACTCAGAACACGTTAGAAACGACATAGCAAAGCCCTAGCAACTACATAGAGTATACTAGCAACTGCATAGCAACATCCAGGCAACCACTCAGATCACCCTAACAATGACAAAGTAAGGCCACTCACAAAACTCTTGCTATCACCTAGCAATGCCCTAGCAACCATCCAGGACACCCTAGCAACTGCACAATATCCTGGCAACCACATAGTAACACCCTAGCAACCACCCAAAATACCCTAGCAATGCCCTGGTAACCACCCAGAACACCTTAGAAATGACATAGCAAAGCCCTAGCTACTACCTAGAATATTCTTGCAACCACATCCTGGTAACCATCCAGATCACCCTAAAAATGACATAGTAATGCCTAAGGAGCCACATAGAAACACCCTTGCAACCACCCAGAATACCCTGGCAAAGCCCTGGTTACAACCTAAAACACCTTAGACACAATTATATAGCAAATATCTAGCAACCACCCAGAATACCCCTTGGTAACCACTTAGAACACAATAGAAATTACATGGCAATTCCCTAGCAACCACCCATATAGTCATAGACATAGTAATGCCTAAGTAACCACTCACAACCTCCTGCTGCACGATTATGACACAAATCATAATTGTATCCCTTGAAAATTGTAATTATTAATTACGATTAACACAATTTACATTGAATGATGTTTATACCATTGTTTGATGCAACTGCATGCCATATTTTTATATGAAAATAAACAAGCTGAAAACACTCTAACTGAAAAACTTTTAGTGCTTTTCTATAGTTTTATGCCTTAAATGTCAACTATACATCGGATTGGTTTCTTCTTTAAATTATAAAAAAGTAAAAATATGAATGGTATTATAATGTTATACTAAAACTAAAATTAAAATAATGGGAAAAAACCCTTAAGATAACATGTAGAAAGAAAAAAACACATTTTAAGCATGCAGAATAACATAAGTGGACTTTGAACGATTAATTGCCGCTTTGAACGATTATGTAATTGTGGCATCCATAATTGTAATCGCGATTAGAAATTCGATTAATTGTGCAGCCCTAACCCTAGTAACCACGCAGAACACTCTAGAAACTGCATAAAAACATCATGACAACCAGAGAGCAAGACCTTAGCAACCACTCAAAATACCCTATAAATGCCTTGGTAACCACCTAGAACACACTAGAAATGAAATAGCAGTTCCCTAGCAACCACCCGTAACACCCTATAAACTGCATAGGTCCATCCTGGCAACCATCCAGATTACCCTAAAAATTACATAGTAATGCCTAAGCAACCACCTAGCAACACCCTAGTAACCACCCAGAACACCTTAGGCGCTGCATAGCAACACCATAGCAACCATCAACAATACCCAAGCAACTGCAAAGTCATATCATGGCAACCACATAGCAACACCCTAGTAACCATCCAGAACACCTTAGAAGCTGCATAGCAACACCATAGCAACCACCAAGAATACCCAAGCAACTGCAAAGCCATATCATGGCAACCACATAGCAACACCCTAGTAACCACCCAGAACACCTTAGAAGCTGCATAGCAACACCATAGCAACCACCAAGAATACCCAAGCAACTGCAAAGCCATATCATGGCAACCACATAGCAACACCCTAGTAACCACCCAGAACACCTTAGAAGCTGCATAGCAACACCATAGCAACCACCAAGAATACCCAAGCAACTGCAAAGCCATATCATGGCAACCACATAGCAACATCCTAGTAACCACCCAGAAACCCTAAAAACCACCATGCAAAGCCCCGGTAACCACCTAGAACACCTTAGAATAACATAGCAACCACCTACCACATCCTAGCATGACGGTGGGATCTTTTGCGCTGTAAACACTCAGATTACCGTCAGAAAAGGTGAGAGTGTGGTTAACAAATGTTTATCTCATCGCACAGGAGTCACGATACCGGCAGGAAGCATCAGAATCAATTACAGCTTTATGATTTACAATTGCAGCCATAAAGGCTACAGCAGCTCCAATTTAGCCCTCATGAATTGGCGTTTGATTTAGGCGCTGAAATTTTCACCCCCCTTCCGACTCACTAAAGGATTACAGCTGTAATGTCAGCGCTCTGGGAATAATTGTTAGATGCGATGGGAGTCTGCACCCATGAAAATGACCTGCGCAATCATCTCGGCACATTGCGATAATGGCCGATTCAGAGATTCAGCAGGGAAAGTGAATGCTAACACGCTGTTCTGACCGCCAGCTATTTTAGAGGCATCACGGATCTGAATGAAAAGAGGCCTGATATCTTCACTCCCCTCCAGCAAAAGCATCAAGCTCTCAGAAGTGAGAAAAATCAGAGCCATTATTCGCCGTCAGGGGCATCACCTCCTTCACAAGCATAAAGAGTCTGCATATAATGCCTGTATTATGACTGTTTCAGGGCAAATCAGAAACTAATCTGGGCTCTTTTTCCCCATTATGTTATGATATTTAAAGGCACTTTCTGATTTAATTTCCCTTCCCATGAAACCAGACCTCACTGTGGGTCTTCACATGCCTTTTCACTGCCACTCAGACAAAAATATTCATTTCCAATGTCTAAAAAAAATCTCAATTTTCTCCTAAACAGCGGTAAGACTACACAGAGAGAAAATGGAGACTCAACAAGGTCTCAAACCGCTCAGATTTGCCAAGTATGAAATCCAAAGTCAAATATTTCCCATCAAATTCACATCAATTCCTAAAAAAAAAAATTTAGGAGGAACATTTGAGACAAAGCTAATTTTCAGTCCTGATCTATTACAGATCCCTGCATTTTGAAAAATAAATCAAATACTTTTTTTTTTTTTTATCTGATTTACAAAAAAAGGCCTGATATTACCTAATTTGATGACATTTTGATTCAAATATATTAATCTAATAAATATAATAAAATACATTTATATAATAAAACTTTCCTTAATTTACAGTATTTTCACAAAGTATGAAGATTTTTCAAGTTATATATAGAAACTTAAACTTAAAACTTACTCAAATTACTAAAACTGAAATACAAATGAATTAAAGATAAATGTACATATTTAAAAAATAATAAAAATTACAAAACACATATTACTAAAACTTAAACTAAATTTAAAAGTTTAAGTGATAACTACTATTAAAATGGAAGAAAAAATGAATTAAAGATAAATATAAATAATAAAAAAATAATAAAAATGACAAAAGCACATAACAAGATTACTAAAGCTTACACTAAAGCTAAAAATGTAATTACTAAAGTTACTAAAATGGAAATAACAAAGAAAAAAATGTTAAATGTTCATAAAACTGAAAAAATACAATATAAATATATTAGATATATTAATATATATCAAAATATGATGGGGTTTTTTTTCAAATTAAAATGATGGATGGACGGACGGACGGACGGACGGATGGATGGAAACTTTAATGCACTTCAAAATATGACAATAACAAAAGCAGTCAAAACGTCAACGATTCAAAACATATAATTTAACTTACAATATGCAAAGGAGTGGAAAAATGTTTAAATACTCGATTTAATGTCAAAGAACTTTATATAAACACATAAATAAGCTATTTTCACAAAATCTGTAATTTTCTGTGGCTGTTAGGATGCAGTAAAAGCAGAAAACATCAGGCTCACATTTGCATTTTCTTCTGTCACTGGCCATAATTCAGGATTAGGCATAAAATAATGAAATAATGTCATACATGTGAAAAATGGGCTGAGAATAGAACAGTTGCAATCTGGTACAGAGGAAGACAGGAATGCATCATATATAGTGAGGAAGTGTGACGTGCTTGAGCAAAACAGGCTATTTTTGGAATAGCAGCACAAAATTACTAAGAAAGAAATATTGGATTTCATTCGGCAGTTTAATAGAGCAATAGCATTTCTCTTGAGTGTCTCTCAACAAATTAAAAGTGCACTACATCTGGCACCAGGGGGCGCAATGCATCAATCACATCTGGAGGTCACAGACACTGAAAACAGGGTTTGTTTTTTTGACTGAAGATAGACTTCACCTCGAAACAATGTGCTGAAATGAATGCAGGTGAGGGAAGCGTCTGCTGCGGGTTAATGACCAACACTCGAGCAGGTGAGCCGTGGCGCTCGGGTTAATGAGATCACACCCTGAACACCGGCCCGGTTCGGGTTTACATCCCTCCTGATTGGGCCTCCGCTTCCTCTCCAAGTGCATGACTGATAGCGAAACAGATGTCTCTGAAGACACACACACACACTCATTTCACTCTCTGTACTCTTCCCTGATCGTCCCATCCCTCTAGATGGCAGCAAGAGGCGTATTTATCTGCATTTCTTACAATCATTACAAGTCAGTGGGTGTAAAAGCTGCAGCGTGTCGTCAGGAGAGAAAGAGAGCCGTGAAGGCGACTGAAGGCGACATTTTTAGAGCTCTAATAAAGGCAACTTCTTTTGAAGTTTTTGAAGTTTTTGAAGTTTTTAGCATTTCTACACCTCACACACACACACATCATACATCACTATAAAAGGAATAGTTCACAAAATACTTTTCATTTTAAGCTCAAATAACATTAAAAAATTATATTAGATGTAAAACTTGCTAACCAAAAAACAAAACAAAAAAAAAAGTTAAATTGGGGTACTAAAATTACTAAAACAAAAAACTCAAATAAATAAAAATGACAAAAAGCACCTAAAATTTCTAACATTTAAACTAAAATTAAAAGTTTAAGTGCTAAAATTGCTAAAACTGAAATAAAAATTATTTAAAGCTAAATAGAAATATTAAAAACAAAGTTTTTGTTAAATTAAATATATATATATATATATATATATATATATATATATATACATACATACACTACCAGTGTATAGAAAACCATAGAAATATAGAAAATTAGAAATATTACCATGGCAATAAACTGAAATAAGCTGAAGTACTAAATTTCAAAAACTAAAACTGAAATAAAAATGAATTAAACTTAAATAGAAATATATGTATTGCGCTAACTGAAATAAAGCTAAAAAAAATATCAATAATATAATAATAATATAAAAAGCAGATGAAAAACTCTAAAGTACTAAAGCTAAAAATAAATATTTAATATTTAAAAAATAAAATGACTAAAGCCCATAACAAACTGACTAAAACTTGACTAAAATTAAAATTAAACTGAAAAAAAAGCTAGAAATTAAAGGGGTCATATGATGCGATTTCAAGTTTTCCTTTCTCTTTGGAGTGTTACAAGCTGTTCGTGACTTTAAAATATTAAATTCTATAATATTTCTGTAGATCATGGCGCTAGTAAAGTAAGTTGCTTTGGATAAAAGCATCTGCCGAATACTTACATATATATATATATATATATATATATATAAATAACTCCGGTTCACACTAAATATTAAAAATGTCCTCAGTTTTATCACACTTTTACTCACTCAAAGCGTCATATGACTTGGAATATAGAATTTTTTGCCCATATGCGAGTTGCATAATGATTTTGCATGCAAATTTCTTCACAGAAATAACAGCATACAGATCTGTACTAAATGATGACAGAAGCCTCATTTTTGGCTGAATTAATCCTTTAATGTCGCAGATCAGTTACTGTCTTCTGCATCATTACCTGACTCTGATGTGTGGATCAATCAAAGCATCTTCATTTAAGCTGCTCGATGCTAAACGCCTCAATCAACGCCGGCCAAAAGTAAACAAGACCATTTCTGGTCTGCAGCACTGAAGCGGCTAAACGACGAACTCAAGTTCACAGTCATGAGTCCTGCGAGACACGCGGCGAGAACTTCTGCTCGTCTCTATCCCACTGAGAAGGAGAAGAAAGATTAATGGAGTTTGTGAAACAGGCAGCATATTTCTTTATTTGGGGCACATATGCTGCGGAAGCACCCACGGCGTTGTCCAGGGGTCTTCAGCGTCAGTCAGCGATGCGCTACGAGGCCCGGCGTCGCACTGATGCCTCTGTTTGACGCTGGCCTCACGGCTTTATGAAATGTGCTTCTGCAACCAACACGTGAAATGCAATGCCCTTTCCCATTATTTCCCAAAGCGGCTGTGAAGTTGCATTCTATAGGAATGTAATTTAGGCACATTCAAGCTCCGAGAACTCAACGCACGTGCCAAATGGATGGGGGGGAAATGCTTTTTGGAGATAAAATAAAAATTTGGCATTGAATCTGCATCATGAGTGTTTGCTGCTCACGCATTTGTACGACAACACGTGACACGTTTTAGTTGATCTATTCCTCTGCACTTCAATTTCAACCTTCATTTTTATGATGTGCATATCTTCATTATTTTAAATGTTCAGAACCCCTTTCAGGCTCACAGCGACACCTAGTGCTCTAGTAGTGATTACTACATCTGAGGACACAACCACCTAATGAACAACACGACAGATTTAAAGGAATAGTTCACCCAAAAATGGAAATGTGCTCACCCTCATGCCATCCGAGATGTAGATGAGTTTGTTTCTTAATCAGATTTGGAGAAATTTAGCATTGCATCAGTGTCTCTCAGCAATGGATGCTCTGCAGTGAATGGGTGCCGTCAGAATGAGAGTCCAAACAGCTGATAAAAACAGCTTGGCCTCTCCAGATGTTAACTGATGGACTGGAGTGGTGTGGATTATTGTGATGTTTTTATCAGCTGTTTGGACTCTCATTCTGACGGCACCCATTCACTGCAGAGCAAAATATGTCTAATCCCTTATTTTATTTATTTATTTTATTTTTATTTCTAGTTTATATACTTACATACATTAGTAATTCATTTTGCACTACATGCTTAATACTTTTTATATATTATTATTATTACTATTGTTATTATTTTTTTCTTTCTGTTAATACATATGTGTACTATTTGTAAGCAGTCCAGCTGCAATTGCTTTGGCAATACAAATGTATAATTTTTGTCATGCCAATAAAGCACTCTTAAATTGAAATTGAAATTGAGAGACAGAGAGAGAGAGACACAGAGACAGAGAGAGAGAGAGACAGAGACAGAGAGAGAGATAGAGACAGAGACAGAGAGACAGAGAGAGAGAGACAGAGAGAGAGATAGAGACAGAGACAGAGAGACAGAGAGAGAGAGACAGAGAGAGAGAGACAGAGATAGAGACAGAGACAGAGACAGAGAGAGAGAGAGAGAGAGAGAACTACATGTTGTAGAATCAAATAGAACTACACTGTTTAGATAGCAACATTCTTTTGAAACAACACCATTGTCTATGGCCACATCCTTGACTGTAAAATGACTGCAAAAACTGCAATTTTAAAAAACTTTACAGTTCAAAAAGTACAAGTTTTGACAAAATAAGGTTTTACAAAATTATAAAACTTACATTCAGCCAAATAAATGATTTAAAAGGCAAAAAGTGATTAGGTTGCAGGTATGAAACTAATTTTGTCTGAATGCCATACAATTTTTTTTTCCAGTATATGTGTCTTGTTTTAAAGACATTATTGATATTAATAATTATAAGACATTTCTACTGGACAAATATTCAAGAATACTAATTTAAAAAATTTAATTGGTTATTAATTAATTATGGGAGTCAGTACGTTTTGATACATTTGGAAAAACTCTGGGTTAAGTTTCTAATTTGCTATTCATGAGGTTAATAATATTAAATGAACTAGTGCAAAATGTCACAAGCACACGACCTGTTTGAATTACTACTTGTGCATTTAACCTGTTTGCCGTCAACATTTCGACTGTTGATGCTCAATCTAAACAGCGTGTGAGCGTTTAGCACATGAATATGAGGCCAGCACTGATTCGTTTATGATTCTAGCACTGCACGAATCAACGTAGATGCCATATTTCATTTGTACAGTCCATTCAGTAGACTGTAAAGTCTTTATGTTTTAGGTCACGTCTAATTTATACATGTTTTTGAACACTAGAAAGGTCCGTCGTCCCAAAGTCAGTGGGTTTTATGAACGGGTTTTTGGTTCAGTGTCTGAAATAAGGTCTGTGGTGAACACACGCTCCAGTAATACCTTTTTTTAAAGCTCTTACTTTTTGCTGACAAGAGTCTAAGTGGGACTACAGAAGTTGTGGGTGACTTTAAATATCATCAAGTCGAACAGATAAACTCAGCTACTTACTAGTCGCTTGCTGTGTTTATAATCACACTCTTGTAAACTATTCTAACTCAAACGTTCAGGGAAAATGTGTTTTAAATAAAGACTAAAAGAGCTTCAAAATTCATAAAAGTGGTGTGCATTTGTGAAGATTAGAAACATTTGTTAGAATCATAAACAATTGGTAATCGCAAAGCTTATTCTTTCTATTTAATGGAAGCAGAATCAGTGTTATTTGACATTATATAGTTTGAATTACCTTTTATTTTTATTATATTTTATTTTTGTTGTAATTTTAGTTAATTTTAGTAATTTTGTTGTGGTTTTTTTTGTCTATATAGATTAAGTTTTTGTTCATTTAGTTTTATTGTTTCATGCGTTTTATATTATTTCAGCTAATGTTTATTCTATTTTAAGTATTGAATTTTTTATGGTTTTCATTTTAGTTAACGATAATAACCTTGAGTGATTTCATGGGTGAAACAAATGTTAACGCCAACAGATTTGTTCATTTCTTGAGCTAGACTTTATTTTTATATTTTCGGTTTTCATTTTTGCTAAATCTTTAGTAATTTGGTTTATTGCTTTTATTAAGTTTTAGCTTTCAGTTTTAGTTATTTGGTACTTCAACAAACTAAAGAAAAATGATAAATGTTGCCTTGGCAACTAGCTGTTTTTGAATAACTTTTCTGTATTTTATATTATTTTAGGTAATGTTTATTTTATTTTTATTTCAAGTAATGATTTTTTTAATGGTTTTAGTTTTAGTTTAAATAACCCTGAGCACGAATGTGAACGCTAACGGATTTGTTCATATTTTGAACACATTTTCTGATTTCATTTTTATCTTAGTTAAAGTTTTAGCAATTTTGTTGCGTGTTTTACATTTTAATTAACTTTTGCTTTTTAAAGGTTTTTTATAAAGTTTTAGTTTTTGTTATTTTAACTTAAAATAAACAAAAATGAGAAATGTTGCCTTGGCAACTATTTATATATTTCTTCAATATTTTAGTTCATATTTATAGTAATGAAAATGTTTTGTTTTTCTTAGTTAGTTCGTTATTTTAGCTAAGGTTTTTGGCAATGTGTTGTGTTTTTTATTTTTATTCGCTTTTGCTTTTTAAAAATGTCTACATATAGTTTTTACTAAGTTTTAGTTTTTGTTAGTTTACTACTTCAACTTTAAACAAAAATGAGAAATGTTGCATTAGGATCTTAGGATTTTAGTTGATATTTTAAGAAATGAAAACATTTTGTGAGTGCACATTTGTGCAGTTTTAGTTTTAGTTAATGATAAAAACAAAATTGAGAGGCAGAATTGCGTGATTTCACAGGTGAAATGCACGGGAATGCTAACAGATTATGGAAAAAAAGACAGAAACCCCACTGCTGTTTGCCATATGAGCTTCTCGAGTGCACTTACTTGTATGTAATGTCTGGTTTGCACAGGCACGGGCCGGCCTGCGCTCATGCTCTCAGTAAACCAGCTGATGTGCAGCACATGTTTATCATGCATCTCTCTAAAGCCCTGCTCCTCGAGCCAGCTCCACAGCTCCTGCGCCGCGTTCCCCTCCGACACGACGTGCGTCACATCAGTGCTGCCAAACACACACACACACACACACACTTAGACGCACATAATGCATCCCAGATCGTGTGGCACATAAGTAGCTGTTTTCAAGCACCTTAATCCAGTTTCACATCTACTTTACAACTGATTGATTCTCTCACACACACCCACGCGCGGTTTTAATTTCTCTAGTGGTTCTCGTGATCGGATTATACTGTATGAAATCAAATCAGGTGGACTCTCACACATTAGGATGTGAATGTGACTGTGTGATGATCGGAAGCACATGCATAACACACACACACACACACAGTCCTGAGCTTTCAGCACTTTGCTAAATGACTGTTGCTGCGTCTCAATGTGCCTATACTTATACAACGCCCTTAAAGTATGTACTCTTTTGGTGAAGAAAAAGTACACACTTTTGAGTGTGTAGTAGAAGAGTTTTTTTTTTGTTTTGTTTTTTAAGTATAACAAAAAAATCACAAGTTTACAGAACAAATTGGCATACAACTTACATTCAAGGACAACAGTTTTAAAAGGGGCTTAGACTAACAGAATTTTAAAAAAATATTTTAAAAATACCATTAAATAAAGAACATTCATTCTTTAAACCATCTATATTAATAAATATAGATTAAACACAGGGGATAAAACAAAAACATTATAATAAATAATATTTATCAAATAAATCTAACAAAATTCCAGCTTTTATATTTTTGGTTTTTGACAAAGTTTTTGAGTATTGTCTCTTTTATAGTATTTTTATTGTCTCTTTTATAGTATTTACTATAAGTTTTTTATAGTAAAACTTATTTTTTTGTATTTACTTATTTCTATTTAGTTTTAATTTAGTTTGCAATTAGAAGTCAGAGACGCTGATGCAAACTCTTTCAGAAATTATCTGAATTTTATAGCTCTATATACTTCCACTGCATGACTGATTTGTGTCTATTTTTATTCCTCCGAAAGGAATTTTAGCAGAAGCATCCAAGCTGATGCTGAGCAATGAACGAGCAACCTGTGAGCAACAACATTTTCCTCTTGCATCAAACTCCACTGGAAGCTAATCGCCCTTTGATTGATTCCAACAGCTTCAATATAGCATAAGATGTGCATTATGAATGTCATAACATCTAATCTCCAGCCCTTCCCGTGCAGCGTCTCTGTGCCGTCTCTATCACGACACGCATCCGTGTTCAGCGTAATACCCAGGGGATTTATTATAGGGCATTGTACTATCAGACTCGTACTGATATCAAATCCTCACTGGCTTATAAAATGTCATTTTTCAGCTTATCACGACGGGTTTCCTGTGGTTGGCTGCAGACAGCAGCACGCAGCCGTAGGCCACTCGAGCTCAAGCTGCATTTCTGGGAATGGTGCCATCGCTCAGCTGGGTACGGCACGCTACGGCAAACTTCTGGCTGCTGTTATGCTCGTCTACCCAAACAACTCCCACTGGTGCTTCTCCACCTGCACAAACTGGCACCAACAGCCCCGGATCGCTTCTGACCAAGCAGCCATGAAGAGAAGAATAACAGACGACACTTCACACGTGATGTTCAGCACATTACACACTTCAAAACAAGTATGTCTGTGCTTGTAAAGTTCGTTTTTTTATTGAAGCAACTGATTCATTCTGTTAATCAAGCTTTTAATAGCCAGTTTCTGTGCTGTTGTTATCACAATGTCATTTTCTATGCAACCTACTGTCTAGAAACTCATCGAGAATCCAGCCGCCCTAGTCATTATCACGGTGATTTGCATAAAATTGTATGCAAATTAAAATATTTAATTACACAGTGAAAAATAGAGCTTTTAATTGTTTGTCAAAGAGATGTACGTCACTCACCGTCTCTAAATAGGGAAAATCTCTCTACTGGGATCTGAATGTCTCTGAGTGGGATTTAAAGGAACAAACAAACCCTCTGACTGTTTTCACACTTGGTTGATCAGTTTTACATACATTTACCATTGGCGCTTGTTAAAATATACAAAATTTTAAGCCAAAGCAACCATTAAAACCTAAATGTGTTTCTATGAAAACTGGCCATTCACTAAAAACATATCTACTATATCTATATAATAAAATGTTTTGTTGAGATATTCCGACTTCTGATTAAGTGCTGTTCAAATTCCTTAAAATGCTTGTGCGAAAGATTTAATGCTTAAAGGGATAGTTCACCCCAAAAATGAAAATTGGCTGTTTTCATCCAAGATAGGTGACTTTTTTTCTTTAGTAGAACAGTAAAGATTTTATTTATTTTTTTGCTGAAACCGTGTGATTCATAACATGCAAGTCTACGTGTTTTTAAGAATTAAAAAAGCATATCAAGGATCACAAAAATAATAGGCCTACCTCTAGCTCCTGTTTGAGGTCTTATGAAGTGAAACGGTTAGTCTGTGCAAGAAACTGAACATTATTTACAACAAGCCTACCTGTAATTCATGCCTCAGGCAAACTGTCCGGAGTGATGGTATGTTACTGAAGCATCGAGGCACGTAGCAGGGTTGCCAGGTCTGTGTAACAAAACCAGCCCAACTGCTACTCAAATACAACCCACAGCAGCAGTATAAAAGGAGCCCAATTCCACGTGGGTTGCCAAGTCCGCGTTTTTTTCCACGGAATTGTGCTTCTTTTTAAACTGTTGTTTAGCAATGGGTTGATTTTTCTCCGTGGGTTAAAGGTTTGAAATATTTCATAAATTACATTTGACATTCTTGTATTGAAATATTTTGCATTCTACCTATATAAAACTGCACTAAATGTTAAGTTTTGTGAAGGAGGGCCACGGGTAGGAGGCATTTGAGCTGTGTTTATGATCAATGTGCATAAAAATGACTGTAAAATATGTATTTTAGGTATGGAAATTACATATTTTGAGTTTTGATATTTGGTCATTGCTCTCTCATTGGGCTGTTTTTGACTGGCATGGGCTAGTTTTGTCACACAGACCTGGCAACCCTGCACTGTACGGAGCAGAGCAGATGTTTTCAGGTTAGAATTGTAGCATATGATTTCCAACGGAACTAAAGGATCTTTTATTTCTATAAAAAAGCAAAACGACAAGAGGACCCGCGCTATATTTTTTTGACCGACCGCTCCCACAAGATTTGCATTGGGTCCCGCAGGATCCCAATCCCAATGCAGCCCTCTATTTCAGACCGAAGACCAATGAGCAGATGATATGAGCATGCATGAATCGAGAACTTGAATTAAGGGGCGAAACGAAAGTTTTTATGGTTTCTGAGCTGATAAAGGCTAGTTTATTCACTTTATATGCGTAGACATGTAAAACATCCACGTTTCACATCATTATTGGGTGCTTTAATAATATAATTGGCGTATATTGTGTGATTATGTAAACGAACTAGTGAACTGAACCAGTTAATTTAAAAACAAACTGTCCGAAAGAACCAGTTTGCGGAAAAGAATCAGCTTTCCCCGTTTGCCCGAGGCTCTGCAATACAACTAATAATGTTGTGTTACAAGGCTCACCCTTAAATAAACACATCCCAGCACAACTCAGGTTCATTTAAGTAGAAATCCCCAAGATTTATTGTTGGCTTTACATACACAAGACACTTTACTCACAAATTACCCAAGCACAAGTTGAGCATTAAACCATGCAAAAGCAAAAAAACAAAAACAAAAATCATGCAAAAAAACAAAACACACAATCAACAAAACCACCAAATTAATTAAAAAATAAATAAACCTTGTGAATCACAATTCATCAAATACATTACATGCAAAAATAGCTCAACTCTGCTTAAACACTAAGCATGTAAGCGTCCTTGTAAAGCATGTATAAACAATGGGGAAAACAAACAGTAGACAAACAAAAAAAAAAAGAAACTAGTCCGCCCGAAAGTCTAGTTTGGACTAGTGGCGGACTAAAGGAAATACCCAACAAAAACAAACATTCCACCCCAAAACAAACTGAAACTCAAATTACAACAAGAGCAACAAATGGGCTCCGTAGAGCTATCTCAAGGATCCAAGAGAATCCATATGTGAACCTCTCGGATGTATACGAACCATATCCGCCAGCCAGAAACAAACGCACCTACCATTCTTGTTCCTACCGCTAGTCTTTATACATAACTAACCACACCCCCTTAATATACGACTTTACTCCCTAGGTGTCACCCACCAACATTCGTAAATAATCTTTATTGCACAGACCGATCGTTTCGCTTCGTAAGACGTCAATATATCGTCAGGAGTCACGGGTATTCATTTTGTGTTCCTTAATATGCTTTTTTTTTAATTCTCAAAAACCATGGGCCTCATTTATAAAAAAATCCACGCCTAACGTTCATATTTATAAAAACGGTCTTTGACATGGAAAAGAGCTTCAGGGTCTGAGCAGACGCATGCACTTTTGTTTGTCCGAGTTTTGGAACTATAAGCCATTCTTTCCGCTTGTAAAAATTTGGACATTGTCAGGTGCTCTTTTATAAGTCAATGACATTAATTAGACATGGTTTACAAGGCGGAGATCTGAAGCTGTTCAGCTGCGCACAATTTCAAGATCATTGCAATTTATAGATTTCACATCTAAAAGAGAGTCGTACGCACATTTTCTGTGCATACGTTCGTTCTATGAATCACACATACGCACTTTGAGAAATGATCGTAAAATCAAATTTAGGATGCTTTCTACGCAGTATTTTATAAATGAGGCCCCAGCTGCTGACTTTCATTTTATGAATCACCAAGGACCTCGGTTTCAGCTATAAATCTTCTTTACTGTTCTACTGAAGAAAAAGTAGTCCCCCACATCTTGGCCTGAGGGTGAGTAAATTAACAGCTAAGTTTTATTTTGGGGTGAACTATCCCTTTAACCGGGCTGTGATAATGCTAAACTCTGGAATATGAATTATGGAATCTCACCTCATCCACTCGGTTGTTTTCTGTCACGTACCTGAGAGCGTCGTCTACGCAGAAGCCCTTAGATCTTGCGAGATTAGACAGAAAATTCCTCCTGCTTTTTCCCATCCTCCTCTCCACCAGGTACAGAGTCACATCCCTGAACTTCACCTCCTCGTGACCCCGAGTGAAGGCAACTTCAGGCCGCCGACGCTTTCGAGTAGGAAGAGCTGTTGGAAACATCTCTGAACAAGGGCCTGGGCTTCTGTCGCCTATTCTTCAAAGTTGCATGGGGTGATGTCTTATTTTTCTTTGAAAGACAAAACTGGCAGTTGGTGTGGCGTGTTTGTTTATGGTTTTGGCAAAGAGTGGAAGAGTCTTGCAACAGGTGCTTTTGATTTGGCACTCGTTCTGATAGGGCACTGCCAAAACTACCACTAACAGATGGATGCAGAACACCGGTGGTCACAGGGAAGAAAAAAGGAAAATAATAAATGCACTGAGGGAAAAGTTGAATAAGTATGTTTTCACAAATTCACTGGTATGGCAATGTGACACCACAGGCCTTTATACCACATAATCACACACATTAACGGCTGATTCTTTAATTAGGGCCATTTTTGAACATATAAAATATAAAAGAGATGAGTTGTTTCTGAATAGAAATCCTAAGCTTTGCTTGATTTGGAAAATACACAAAGCTACTCTCTAATCTCAGATATTGATATTTTCATCATTTACTTCCTCATGTCAGTCAGTCCAAAGCTATGTCTTTCACAAAAGACAACAAATTAACATATTTTGAAGAACACTGGTAACCAAACAATGTTAAGGCTCAATGGCTTCCACTGTATGGACAAAAAAACACTTTTCTCAAAATATCTGGTTCCAGAAAAGAATGGCATGAGGGGTGAGTAAATGATGACAAATGTTCATTTTTGGGTGAAATGTCCCTTTAAAATCTTAATATGAGATGTGTGACTGTCACTTCTCATTTTCATCCTAAACGTACAGAAAATTCATAAAACAAATGTTCGTAAAAACACCTGTCATGATGATAATGATAAAAAACAATCTCAATATAAATGAAGTAACATTTTTTCAGAAAAACCATGTTCAAATGTATCAAGTACGATCATCAGGCTACTGAATACTGTTTATTCATCTCTCAATCATCATTGTACTGCATTGCATTATGTTTTGAACTAAGCATTTGAATCTCATCTTACTAAGACATATTATTGGAGATACAGAGTGACGACTGATATTCATATAATTTGATATAAGGATCTGCTATAAAGATCTCACTGATTTATATTACAAGTATCAGAATTTAATCTTACGTTTTGTCCATATAAATATCAGCATCTGCACCAAATTACACATTTTTGATCAGTTTGGACCTCTGAATAAAATTGAGCTGTTTTTTTCCTCTGTATTCTCACTATATCTTACTATATGAGCCAAAAAAGAATGAAAAACACAAACGCAAAAGTCAAGACTTTTAGACTAGTTTCCCTAATTGAAGAATCACCTACATTGCAAAATCATCCTCTTCTATAACACAAGACATGGGCAGTATTAGCCTACATAAAAAAAGACATAAACTGATGCAAACATTGCAAATCCACTAGAAAAAGGACTTTAAACCAAGCACCTTTGACATAGGGTGAATTCAAGTAAATTGGGACACTTTTTTCATTGAGATGACTGTGAAAAATTGCCTAATTATCCTAAATAACCCTATTGTACTATAAAGCAATAGTATGTGCCCCCCTCTTTCTAATAAATGTGACCCTGGAGCACAAAAGCAGTCTTAAGTCGCTGGGGTATATTTGTAGCAATAGCCAACAATACATTGTATGGGTCAAAATTATAGATTTTTCTTTTATGCCAAAAATCATTAGGATATTAAGTAAAGATCATGTTCCATGAAGATATTTTGTAAATTTCCTACCATAAATATATCAAAACTTAATTTTTGATTAGTAATATGCATTGCTAAGAACTTCATTTGCACCCTCAGATTCCAGATTTTCAAATAATTGTATCTCGGCCAAATATTGTCCTATCCTAACAAACCATACACCAATGGAAAGATTATTTATTCAGCTTTCAGATGATGTATAAATAAAAAAAATTGACCCTTATGACTGGTTTTGTGGTCCAGGCTCACATATGGCTTTGGCTGTTGCAGTAATTCAACCCAAATCTCACCACCAAAGTCAGCAGATAATATGGATGTAGCATTGTGCACAGGGCTGTCGTCAAGCTGGTGTAGAAAAACACCCTTCATTAAGTGTTGCAACAAAATCCAAAGCACACAATTCCCTTGATTTCATCATTTTATGTGTAGCCCCTTACGAAAAAGAAGTTTATTCAAGTGTGCTATTAGTATACTTCTTTTAAACAAGCAGATACCCTGTTCTTTCTTTTGGTGTTTTGTATGTTCAGATATTTATATAACAAAATATATACAAATTAATACCTAAATAGGGACATAGTAGTATACTTAAAGTATGATGTAAAGTTCACTTAAAGAAAACTTACGAGTATACTTGCAGTATAAAACTACTAAACTAGTAGTTTACTAAGACTATACTTCAAAGTGTACTAAAAATGCTACTACAAGTATTTAATTAGAAAATCAGTATTCATATAAGTTCACTTTTAGTATAGTTGCAGTACAAGCTAAAAATATTGTTGTAAACTAGTTGTGTACTCAAAGTTTACTACTGTTATACTTAAAGTATACTTAAAAGTATACTTTTATATACTAGAAAGTGGGCCAATTTAGTCACAAGGAGTATTGAAATAGCACACTTACAAGTATACTACTAGTACACTGATATTTGTATACTTGCTACATAAAGTATACGTAAAAATATACTTGAACTTTACTTAAGTATACTTACTAAAATAAACTTGAAGTATACTACTTTTTGGTAAGGGGCATTAAGAATTGTCCTCATGGAAATCACTGGAACCTGTTAATTATAAGTCGTCCACATGCTTTCGGTCATTTAGTGTATTTTCAACACCATTTGGGATACATCTGTCTAACTTTGGCATATCTGAGATGGACAGTGTGCAAATTGGGATTCAATCCATATGTTTGCAGCCACAGAATCTCTGAAAACAATACTTACACGAGTCTGTTTCAAGCTGTTTTCCAGTCACGCAGTGAGAATATATTCATGTTCTGCAGGTGCATCTGAGTGAACTTTACCTTGTTTTTCTTGTTGCATCTCACAAGTGCTGGACTGAATTTCTCCACCGAGTTGTCGTGGGATTTGAGAGGGCTGGTCAGAGTGATAAACCTCTACAGCTGTCCAGTAACGTCCAGCGGTTTCCTCACAGACAAGGCACATATGAAGTACAGCACACCAGCCTGTTCCTACCGCACCACCATCTGCCTGAGCAAGCTAATGAGCCTCTACCCGCTAAGAAGAATCCCTTCATTAGCTGCTGAATGGACGCTAAGTACCATATGTAGAGATGAACTGGTCATTGAGGGCTTTTTAGATCTTTATTATGCCTCTTCTTTACAGAAGAACTCACACTGTTTCCCTCAGCACATCATTCACTTCCAGCGTTGTATATTTATTCTATTGACGCTCTGTTGAGTTTTATTCCCAGTTTATTTTTCTGGTTATTTTGCTCGCCTTTGTCTTCATCTCTGTTATTCTAATGCATGCTTTTCTAAGCATTCGTATTACAGTTTTCACCTGGTTATTGATAAAACAGGTGCACAGCTCTGGTTTCTACTGTAGATATGACTCGGGTCTCATATAGAGAGATGAAAATTTTCACCTGCTTTATCACTGAGAATTATCATTCTCTCAACTTCATCCAGTAAAAAAAAAAACATACTAGTGAACACCCTAGTAACCACACAACGATAGAGCACAACAGTCAGTAAAATCCCTTTCATTTTCTCCATATAGGAACTGATTTTTAATAATGAACCATAAAGAAACAGAAAGGTGAAGGAAGTTAACTGTAGTTGGGAAGTAATCATTCTGAACTATTTACAAATAATATTTTAAAATATGCACACATGCATTTTATGCACATGTCGAAAATGCCAATCTTGTAATATTCAGTTATACATGAATCACGTAAACGATACCATCTCAGTCATTTTAACAATTTAGACTTTTGTGTTCATCTGCTTCTCCCATTTGCTCTTTTCGCATGGACTATCACTCAGATACAACAATAATTTCTCAAATATTTATTACAATACTGATAAACTGAACATTCACTGGATGCTTTTAGCTGATTTCCTCTTGAACTGTCAGCAACTGAACTGCAGTGCTCAAACTATTTCAAATATAGTCAATTAAGCTCCACACTCGATCATAACGCACAATGTTTCCATCTAACATGTATTTTGAGCTGCAGCTCGTCATATTAATGGAGTGTTTCTCTAGTTAGCAGTAATATGTTCTAGATTTGTGTTGGATGTTATCTTTGGAATGTAAATATGGATATTTTATTTGTAAACATCGAACTTTTTCTCTTATTTCAGTTACTGTCATAAAACTCGCGAGTTAAGTCAGTAGTAGTGCTGACAGTGTCGTGTAAACATGACTGAAGACGAGAAAAGAGGAGGAACAGACGAACCGATTCAGTTGAGTGAGTCATTTATGCTGGAACCGCTCCGATTGATTCAAACTCCTGACTTCGATCATTCCATTCAAGCGACTCTTTTGGTCAACAATAGGAGAAGATCTCCTAGAAGTGTTGAGCATCAGTCTGGCAAGGGGTATACTGCCTCAAAGAGCAGTGTTGACCCTTCTACCGAAAAAAGGAGGTCTTGGAGACATAAAATGTTGGCGTCCAGTTTCTTTGCTCTGCAGTGACTACAAGCTTTTATCAAAGGTTTTAGCTAACAGACTGGCTAATGTAATGGACAGTGTTATCCATCCTGATCAAACCGGTGTCCCAGGTAGATCGATATTTGACAACATTGCTTTTATTCGTGATCTTATCAAAGTCTCCGAGATGCTAAACCTAAATTATATTATTAATTTTATTTTGTTAGATCAAGAAAAAGCTTTTGAGCATGTAGAGCTTCTTTTTTTTTTATGGAAGGTTTTAACTGCATTTGGCTTTAGTGAGAATTTTATTAATTTTTTATTTATTTATAGTGATGTGGAGAGTATTTTAAAGGTCAACAGCGGTTTATGTGCTCCTTTTAAAGTTTTTAGAGGTATAAGACAGGGTTGTGCATTATCTGGTATGTTATACTCTTTAGCAACTGAGCCTTTGTTACATCAGATAAGGTGCAAACTTCAAGGTGTATGTAATGTTACCAGAATGCAGGAATAAATTCATACTGTGTGCCTATGCAGATGATGTGACAGTATGTGTCAATGGACAAAGTGATATTCAGGCTTTGTTCTAAAAATCTCTTCCAGCATAAACTGGAATAAAAGTGAAGCTTTTTTAATAGGGGATTGGAAAAATTATAAACCAAAACTTCCTATTGTTTTGGAATGGGGAAAATAGGTTTTAAAGGGGTCATAGGATGCTACATGCACTTTTACAAGTTGTTTGAACTGAAATGTGTTGGCAGTGTGTGTACACAACCACCCTATAATGATAAAAATCCACCCAGTGGTTTTTTTTTAATCTGGTTAAATGTTTCCCCCTTTCTCAAATCGAGCCGATCTCAGTTGCTTGTCTGTGTGACGTCACACAGACAGGCCCCTCCCACGATAGTTTGATTGACAGTAGCGTTTCAGCACAGACTGGACTGGTGTCTTACCTTAGCTCCGCCCTGAGTGAGCTGTCATCAGTCCGCCATTGTTTCACCGCCGGAGCAGATGTAGACAAGAATGACTCCTAAGCGATTGAGGTCTTCTGTTGTTGGATGTAATAATGAACAGCAGCCGATCTACATAAATGCGTCTATGATCACGCGAATCATTCGTGATCCAGCCTCATCTACAGAAGAAGTGAGTATAATGTTTTGTAATGAATCTTTGCAAATCGCCTTTCCTAATAATGTGCTAATTAGCAAGTTTCACGATGAATGCGGCTAAAGTAAACAGTCTCTCTGAGAGCGGCTCGGAAGAGAGGGGCGGAGTCAGCAGAGCTCATTAACATTTAAAGGGAAATGACAAAAACGGCTTGATCTGAAAAGAGCTGGTTTTGACAGGGTAAAAAGGTGTTTTTACACTACCATTGAGAAATTTTAACCAAACTATGTTACAGACTTTTCATTAAGATCCTAAAGAATCATATCAACTTGTGGAAAATGGGCATCCATGACCCCTTTAAAGATTTAGGTTTTTATCGGGAATGAAGCAGTTAAAAGAATTGGTTGGGTACAGTTGAGAAGGTTAAAGGTCAACTTGAAAAATGGAAATGGCTGGTTCCAAAAATGTCATTTAGAGGGCGAGTTTTAATTGCTGATAATTCAGTGGCCTCTTCGCTGTGGCACAAGTTTGCTTTTTTAGATCCCCTGTTAACTTTGTTAATGAAATTACAAGCACTGCTAGTGGACTTCTTTTGGGATAAGCAACATTGGATCTGCAAAGTGTTTTTTTTTCTCCTGCCTACGGAAGAAAGTGGTCAGGGATTGATAGACCTTCAAAGTAGAATAGCTGCTTTTAGATTACAATTTGTGCAGAGATTTTTAACCATTTCAGATGTCTTTAACTGGGTAAATTTGGGCCATTTTAATCTAGGCAGGATGATCTTTTTGATGGATCCATTGGAATTTAATTTTCCTGTTACCTGTTTTTTACAAGAATATTCTTAAAGTGTGGAATCTTTTTACTTTTCAAAAAGTGGAGGTTTTAAAATCTCTTTGCTGGCTTTTAGAAGAACCTTTAATCCACTGAAACGATTTTTTTCCTTCCTGGACTAAATAAAGCACTTATAGACAACAAAATGTTGACTCTTGTCCGCCTGCTGGAAGTAGCTGGACGTGATTTTAAAAACGAAGAAGCAGCATCTCGACATCTTGGGATGAATTCTTCTTGCGTTACGGCGCAACTTCTTCAGAGATGGGAAGTGATCACGAGAGACTCTTGTTATTGGACTATAATAACGGACTGTGTACTCCTGACTGAGTGTCTCTTAAGTTGGATGGATACACCGAGTTTTATCTTGATAAAGCTGAATCTTTAAGTGTTGATTTTTTTTTTCCTGTGACAGAAAGTTACTGCATAATTGCTTTTAACAAGAAAATGTTGAGCAACAGGATAGATACACATTGGCATGATTTTTTTTTATTTGAATGAAGACAAAAGTGGAGAGTCTTTTACAAATCACCGTTGACTAAAAAGACAGGAGATGTACAATGGAGAATTGTTCATGGTGTTATTGCAATTAATGCTTTTACTTCTGTTTTAAATCCTGGAAGCATCGATAAGTGTCCTTTTTGTGATGATAGAGAGACCGTTTTTCATGCTTTTTTTTAAACGGTCATAGACGTGAACCACTGTTTTCTGTTTTAAAAGAAGTTTTTAAAAATTGCATTGAAGTATTTTCACAAAAGATTTTCATTTTAAGACGCAAATATGTTTGAAAGAAAAAGTCTGTATGTCAACTGCTTAATTTTGTGGTGAGACAAGCAAGTTTTTTTCGCAGTGTTTTTTAGCCTGGTGCAATCTAGAATTTTGATTGATTTTTATTACTATAAATGTATTGATGATCTGCCTTCTTTTGAAAATATTTGGTGCTGTAATGATGCTCTATGTGCTATTTTTGAAGACAAATTAATTTTCACACTTTATTGATTTGTTTTGAGCTGTTTCTTTATTTTTTTTAAGGCTATGTAATTGTAAACAGGTGAACTTTTGTAAATAAAAGCTTTTGTAAATTCAAAAAAAAAAAATCTCATTCATTCATGAGTCATTTTCTCATAACCTCAGTCTGTGTGTGTGTGTGTGTGTGTGTGTGTGTGTGTGTGTGTGTGTGTGTCTGTGTGTCTTTGACAACGATGCTACGACTCTCATTAACTTGATGCCGGAGGTTAACTGGAGTCACACTGCAGCATTTGTGTAATAAGAAAGCCACTTCCTCTCAGTTCTTCATATCAGTGTGGGTTTGGATCCGGTCCAGAAATAAAAACGCAGGCCGCTGAAAAATGGTCCATGTCGGAGCACCTGCAGAACGACGATTCCTAGAACAACCGTATTAACAATAACTGCTATTCATTTTGTGTAAAAACATTGCATCAGTGTATAATTCATCATAACATTATGAAGTAGCAGTTATAAAGTTAATCATTATGATTAATAGCGCAATAATCCTTTCTTGTAAATATAATACACAATGGATCACAAAAACATTGTTACCTGCATGAGGGAGTTTTGTGGCGTCCAAATAACTGTATCTTAGATGAGTGCATCTCACTAAAACTGATATTTACATATTCAAATTTCCATGTATGAAATATATTGTCATATGAAGCCTCTTAGAAATTCTGTCAGTACATATATATACAAATAAACATATCTTCAATATATTTTTATATATATGCAAATATATATTGTATTATATATATTGTGTTTGTGTATATATATATATATATATATATATATACACAAATAAACAACTCTTCATCTATATAGGGCAATATATGTCATATTACATTTCCATATGGTTTATGCAATTGAGAGAAAATTGTTTCAACACCTTTTTTTTTTTTTTTTTGGGGTGTAATATTTTCATAGTATCATAGTGTTTCTACATAACAGCATATATGGTTAAAACAACAGGCTAAAACTTTCCATATGAGGCATTTTTAGATGCAGAAATTATCTTGAGCTTATTGTATGTCATCTTTGTGAAAAAACCTATTTATACCCAAGCAGCAAACATCTCTTGAAACTGACCTGTTTGAAACCACTCGAGCTGTGGTGCATCTTCTGTGTGCGGACTATAAATGAGACAAAGACACAGGTTACATGAACAGCTCTAAATGACATCTCATCTCGTTTGGACACCACTGAAGCTTACTGATATAGTGCTTGAGTGTGATAATTCATTAATAAGTGAGAAACATTTAAGGAAACAGGAACTTGTTTATTCTGGTCAGCAATATCATTTGAAACCTGGGGGAAACACATATCATAATTTCAGAGTGATATTACTATTTTTAGGTTATTGTTATTGCATAAAGCACATAATGCAATGCCAAATATCTTCTCATGATCACATGCCATGGTTTGTTAGGTGGCTTTGCAAAAACTATTTTAAAAGGAAACGACAAACGTTATTAAGAGCATCAGTGCAGAGAACCACATGCGAGCTCAATGTACATATTTCATTGCTTCCTGTTGAGAGAAAAACTCTTAATACACGGCCATCTAAAAGTGAGCATGGATATATTTGTCATTATACTCACAATTGATCATTGTTCTCCATTATGTACTACGTCTAATGCATGTGAACAAGCTAAGTTCATTTTGAAAGTCAGTGTATGTATAGATGCACACCTTATTGTCTATTAAACTTTATTGAACAAAAGCTTTTGAACATTTGAATGAAGCCAGTTCTTTTTTTAGTCCATTTATTTTCACAATGAACACTGGTGTAAAGCAGCTTTACAAACAAATTAATAAATAGTGTCCTTATTTCACTTAAAAAAAAATTTTTGTTGTTTTTTATTATATGTTAAATAAATAAATACAATATTCATTTATTATATTATATATATATTGTTTATATTATTATTTATATTATATATATATTATATGTCTTTTGAACAATATACAGTAAAACAACAGTGAAGCACAACAGAATTCAAAGCACCAATGAGAACCACACTATTGATTAAAAACCTCACCGCTACTGAGATAAAGCTCATGTAACAGCATAAATTTGTTCTCGGGTTTATCTTTCATTTCCCTTTCTGTCTCTGCAACCTGCGTTTTCCCACACAGAGAGGACATCGCTTTAAAAAGCAGTTTGTTCACACTTTATGTGCAATTAATAGCGGCCTCAAACTCACACGTCAGTCAAAATAGGCTGTTGTGGCTTTGCATTACCTACACAAATTAATTCCCTGCCACAGTTTCTGACAGAGAAGTGTGAGAAGATAGTCGTGTAGGGTCAGTTACCATCAAGAGGAACTTCCCATGTTGCATGAACTTGCCTCATACCAGCAATAAAGAGCAGTAAAGCCTCTGCTAAATGTTAGTTATAATCAGAGCCGGTTGAGAGGAGTTAGTCTAGAAAACCCACCAGGATGAGTTTACCAACTAGAGAGCAATGTGAGGGCTGGAGTCCAGCGCAGGTCGCCGCTTTTCTCTGTCAGGTAAGCATTCAGACATTAAATTTAACTGTAAACCACATTTTGCAAAAGATATTAGCAAGACTATTCGCCTTTTTCGACATTATAATGTTATTTTATTGGTCTGCTGCACATAATGTTTATTCATGACGATGCAAAATCACTCAAACGTAATGGTGTTTGTTGACAGCACAACATGAAAGAATGTGCAGAAGCTGTACAGAGAAACAGGATTGACGGCTGTCACTTTCTGGTAGGTTCCTTTCTTGCTCAATATCGATGTTTTCTCTTTGCAGATGGCATATTTAGCTCAATCAAATCTGTTTTCTTTAATTATATCATGATCAGTCGTTTCCACTAATTAAGTCCACTATTCACAGATTTTAGATCAAATCAGTGATCAATGTAAAAAAAAACAAAAAAAAAACAGTTTCACTCTTTCACATGGGGAAGTGAGCAAAAAAACCCAGCTTCCTTAACTGTGTAATGACAGCTGCTGCGGTTTCTGTAATGGATTTGCATTGATGAGTCTTAAACATGATCTGAGAAAGTCTTTTCATGATCTACCTCGGATAGTTTACGCTGTTGGAACCACATTTCAACATCCATCTGAATCAGCGAAGCCGGTTCGGGCGAGATCAGGAGTGTTTGGGAAACCTGTTTGGAAACAGTCATTATATTTGCACTTCCATTTGGTGATAGAGAAATTACACACTTCACGGCATGTGTAATTAATCATTTGACATTTCCAAATGAAATAGGATATTTAATGAGGAAATGAATGGTGGGACCTAAGTTATCAGTCCAAACCCAACTTTACTGCCTGTGCGCCATAAAAACTCATGAATCATGAATCATGAATATCAAACTCGATTCAGCTCGAATCTATGAAAATCAATTACAACATGTGTGGATATCAATGTTTTATTGCATTGAGACAGTATGTGTGAAGTTTTGTGATAACGGCTGGCAGAATGAATGAATGAATGAATGAATGAAAGAATGAATGAATGAATGAATGAATGAACAAACGAACGGACGGACAAATGAACAAACGAACGGACGGACAATCGAACGATGGATGGATGGATGGATGAATGAATGAATGAATGAATGAAAGAATGAATGAATGAATGAATGAA
>NW_015540944.1:67634-112434 GCF_001515605.1 Sinocyclocheilus anshuiensis
AAAAACTATAATAGTATACGTTTTTAAGTTGAATCGGGTGGGAAACATTTGCAGTATAACTTAACTACATTTTTCTTTTAAAGCAATTTTCAAGCCGGCCTGTTCTCAGATCAGTGTGAAAGATGAATCGTGTCAACACAAGAGTCCAGGAGCCCGTTTGCTTGTCTCTTCCTCTTTCAGCACAGAAGTAACTGCGACGTCTTGTGTGTGCGTTTCATTCAGACCGAGTGCATGGGTCGAACTCGCCCATCTCGTGGTTCTTGATGCATAATTCCTCAGATGTCTTTGACGGCCTTCATTCAGTTTTGGACCGAGTTGTGAAAGCGAGGGCTGAGTGGATGTGGGACTCGGGCTGAGACTCTGCTGAGCTTTTTAATATGCAGCTGCGATTCCAGGCCGCTGCTGAAGTGTCTCTCTCCGACTGCTGGAGAAACTGCACATAAATAATTCACTTTAGCAAGCAGCATCCAAGGAGGCGCCCGGGCGAAATATTCGATATTTTATTCTGTGTCAAAAGGCTAGGCTTGATTTTTAGGCAGGGCTAGGTGATTTTCTTGTCTTTGTCTCTTCAGAGAGTTGCGGGGATTCAGAGAGCTCAACCTCTTGCATTTGTCTCTATTAGAGCTAAATTCAGATGGTAGGGCTTTTGGATCTCAGTTCAATTCAGATGCGTAATGCAGCGAGTATTACTCTGAAAGCAGAAGGGACTGTGACAAACATTTTCATTTATAGCTCAATATTTGAGTCTGAGGCTAACTAAAGCCCTAATCATGTGGCGGTGTCAACCAAAGTTCACATGCATTGCAATCAAAATATAAAAAATAAAATAAAAATACAAAATTATAATAATATAAATAAAAGAATAATAATGATAAGTTTCCAGCTTATTCACTGGGATACTCCAGCATCCACACACAAAAAATAAAACAATAAAATACAATAAAAAATATGATGTCATTGACTATTACCATAGTTAAAAATAGCAACATTCTAAAAACAGCTTAGAACACCCTAGCAACCAGTGTTATTTTAGTATTATTGAGGTTCTATTATAGATTTGAATTGCATTTTATTTTTTTGTATCTTTTATTTTTACTTTAATTTTAGTTAAAGTTTTAGTAATTTTGTTGTGTGCTTTGGTCACCCCAACAACTGCATAGCAACGTTCTAAAAACATCCTTAGAACACCCTGGCAACCACATAGCAACATTCTAAAAACACCCCAACAACTGCATAGCAACGTTCTAAAAACACCTCAGAACACCCTAGCAACCACATAGCAACATTCTAAAAGCACCCCAACAACTGCATAGCAACATTCTAAAAACACCTCAGAACACCCTAGCAACCACATAGCAACATTCTAAAAGCACCCCAACAACTGCATAGCAACATTCTAAAAACACCTCAGAACACCCTAGCAACCACATAGCAACATTCTAAAAACACCCCACAACACCCTAGCAACCACTAAGCAACATTCTAAAAACACCCCACAACACATAGCAACATTCTAAAAACACCCCCACAACACCCTAGCAACCACATAGTGACGTGCTAAAAGCAGTGCTGCAGTGACATGGTAGCACCCTGACAAACACCCAAAACGCCTTTACACCAGGACAGCGACTTCTGCACGGCCAAACACGACTCTCATTTCCTTCAGGTGTAAAAATTTCATTCAAAATCAAGTTGCATCTTCAGGAATCTTCCTGAAGTACTAAAAAGGGCAAAATGAAAGGAGGCCCAAGACTTTCGACACAAAACATAAATAGGTAAAATACAGTAGCCGATATATTATTCAGGAAGCATTGGAGCAGAAACTTGCAGTTATAATCATTTTCTGTGGGTCTCAGAGGATTCATTCAGGATTGTTTTTCTTCCTTCTGATGGTCTGCTGATCATAACAGTCATCAAGGTCTGTCCCTTATAAAAACACTCAAATGAATGGACTTTCCCCAGCACACTTTTAGTGCATATAGCACAAGTAGATGAATTGGGACGCATCCTCAGTTTTCCCGCTGGCTAAGGACTCCACCTAGTGTTTGAAATAAGTTTTCTGATTACATGAACTCATTTGACAGCTGCTTCATATGAACTCCTTCAGGCTGTGTATTTGAATCAGTTTGTGCTCCGCAGGTGTACTGAATGTATGAATCTGATCTAATATTTGAGCCAACACATATACTCAATGAGTCAGTTATTATGTGGACAAACACCATCAGCAAACTATTCTAACAGGGCTATTTATAAAAGCTAGTTCTTCATTCTAAATTAGTAAGGGACGTAACATTGAAATAACAACCAAATTAGTCAGTGTGGTTACTGAAGGTATAAGCATACTAGTGATTAAAACATTTAACATAAATTCTATATTCCTAATAAAGCCAGTAAAGTTCATCCTAGGATCTGAAATAAAACATAAAAAGACCATATTTTTATTTTTCATGTGATTTCACCATTTGACTTGGCAACTTTTGTTACTTAGAAATTACATTTATGTGAAATAATATGTTATTCTACTATGATCCAGTGTATAAAATGTTGAGGTTTTACTGGTTAAGTATATTTAAGAGTGCAAATTCTCATCAGCTGTACTAATATTCATTATATACAGTATATACACTGAACAAAATTATAAACGCAACACTTTATACATATATATAGCTGATGAGAATGACACAAATGACATGAATTTCTGAGTCATTTTCTGAACCACTTTATGAAATTAATACACTCCAAAGTTTGAAAAAAAAAAACTATATGCAGAAATAAAGCAGGCATCCCAATTTAACAAATATTCTTTTAATATAATTAACCCTATTACAGTATTTTAATACACCAAGTACATTCATCTCTTCATCACAGAAAAGTTTCTGTGTTAAAACAAGCTTCTGTTCAGCAAAGTTACTGAGAGTCTGTGTGTGTCTGTGTCAGAAACATTCAAACAGAACACGTCTGTCACTGAATATCAACCAATTCTCTTTGTAGAAATTCACCTTGAAGTTATACAGTACAGACGAGATATGGAAAACTGTGCTCTATATGACTGACTGAACTGTTGTTTCTCTTGCAGATGCTCTCGGACGGTGACCTCAACAAATTCAGCCTCATTCATCGGCCGTAAGGAATCCATTTCTGTTTCTATTTCTAGTCTAAACTGTCCACCTCGCCGCCTGTTTATAGAAACTAGCGAAGTGAATCTCCAGTATTTTCTTCTCATGTGTTCCTCATTGATGGAGGTCAGTGACTGTCTGCTGCAATGAGGAAGCTGGACTAGTTTTACATCTATCAACGTAGTAAATTGTAGTTATTAACATAATCTGGATTACACATATTAGGTAAATGTAGTCTGATTACTTTTAGATTACTTTTGACCTAACTAGTTTATCACAGAAAAATATTTCTCAATAAACATGGGAATATTACATGGCCAAAGTCTTCCAGGTTTGAAATATTTTCATCCAGACTTCCAGAATGAATAATTAACGAAGTTCACGGGATATGAAGAAGACATAGTATTTCACAGCTATGCATCGGCAGTGTTTAATAACTTGCAATTATATGCAATTATACATGGTCTAATTGATTGAGTGGTGCTTTTGTTCAGAAGCGTTGCAAATACTATTTAAAATTAAAACCGGAAAACTGTTCAAATGTATATAAGTATTAGGTTCATTTAGAAAGGAAATGTTAAAAAGTTTAACAAAATTTACTGACATTGTGTGAATAATATGTAATCATCCATTAAAAATGTAACTGTAATCTGATTATAATCATTTTAAAATGGAATACAATCTCATTACAAGTACTTACTTTTATGTAATCTAGATTACATGTAATCAGTTACTACCCACTGTTCACTTCTAAAACTATCATTTTAGCAGTACATTTTTTTTGGTCAGAATATATACAAATACATCAGTAAAGAACATTAAATTATGTTCTTTACTTGGTTTGCGCATCTATCAGAATGTTTTCACTTCTAAATATACTTTGAGAATTTTAGGAATGCAATTTTATTTTTTATTTTATTTTTTGCACAGATACATATATATATATATTGGTCAGAATATATATTTAAAAAATCAATAACGAACATTAAATTGCTATTTTGTTTGGTTCGTACATCTATCAGAATGTTTTCACTACTAAATATAATAAAAGATTTAGACATTTTAGCAATGCAAAATTATTATTATTTATTTATTTATTTTTGCAAAGAAATAAATATAGATTTTATAAAATTTGTACAAGCACATCAGTAACAAACATTCAATAATGTTACTTTATTGTTGATCTAACGTTATATTTGCTCTCTCTATATCATTTTTAATAATTGATAAAAATATAATCATTTTCAAGCAAATTTTTTATTTTAATTTATTTTTTGACTAAATAAAGCATGAAAAAAATATATAATTTTTTCACTTCAAAATATACTATAAGATTTAGACATTTTAGCAATGCAATGTTTTTTTTGCATAGAAACAAATATTATATATATATATATATATATTTTTTTTTTCCTTTTTTTATTTATGCATTTAGCAGACGCTTTTATCCTAAGCGACTTACAGTGCATTCAGGCTATACATTTTTTACCAATATATATATATATATATATACAGTATATATAATGAAATGCATACAAGACCAACTGAGCAAAAAGTCACTGTTTCTTATCAGTTACAACTGCAACCAAAAATAAAACACATACTTTCACTATCCTTTTAAAACATTTTTAGAAAACTCAAGCAGTTTGTTTCATATCCTTGGAGTAAAATACATGTGCTCACTTGTTAAATTATGAATACAAATGCATTAAAAATCATTCATAGTGCATCCTCTTATGCATCAGGAGACTGCTGGAAGAAACAGAAGAGTGCAACAATAAAGTTCATTAAGAGAAACTTTCATTCATAATTATTATTAGACGCATTAAATGTTGCAAAAAAACACAGACAGAGAACTGAGAATGCAGAGAGGCAAGAAATAGCATCATTTAATTGAAGTGAATCAGTTCAAAGTGGCTCTAAATATAAAGGTAGCATGACATTCAACAGTAGTTTCATAATCCTCATTACCAACCACTTCTGTGGAAAAAAAATCGCCCTCAGCTGCAACATGTGCTGCTTAACCACCGATGTCCAACACACTCATTATGAGCCATTCGACTACTAGCAGCTACCCAACTACCAGTGCATACTACTAACTCACCGCAGTCGGTATAGAGGCACAGAATGGAGCATTTCAACAGATTCACGGCTCCTGCTTCGGATAAACTTAGGTAAGGCAAACTTTTAAACAATTTGGTTTCACTGTTATCTATGCATAAGGAAGTCGTCTGCGCTCAGTTTCAGTCGGACTACCACTAGTTAAAGATTTACGTTTCAAACAGTATTTCAAACACTGCTTTTTCAATAAATCAATACGTTTGCGTTTGGTAAATCTCTGTGTGCATGCAATAGAAAAACAGCAAATGATTGATAAATTCAAATGTTTGTTTTTTTTATCTGGATCTCTCAAAACTAGCAGGAAGCTTTTGAAATGTCACTGAAATCATTATTTATAAAAAGTACATAATTAAAGATATAATCAGCTTGCCAACAATACTTGATGCCAATGAAGGTCAGTGAAGGTCGTATTGATTGATGGAGTTATTGCAGTTGGTGAGTTCATGGCTGGAACTGTGTTGAATTTCTACACTGCGGTGAAGTGTTGTGAGGACTGTAATTATATGCATTACATGTCTCTCCTACACAGACACAGACGTGAAGCAGCTCAGACGGAGTCTGTCAGAAGCAGTTCACTTTGTATCTGATAAGCTGTTCAAACACACAGTTCAGGCTTTACGCTTGAACAGAACGTCTGAGAGCCTCACGAAGCTGATTAATGATTGCTTTGCAAATATCTAACTATTGGTTATCTATCTATTAAAGTTCAAAAGTGTGATTTTTTTAAAGAAATTTATATTTTTATTCAGCAAGGATGCATTACATTTATCAAAAGTGACAGTAAAGTTATTTACAATGTTACAAATTATTTCTATTTCAAATAAATGCTGTACTTCTGAACTTTCTGTTCATCTGTGAATCCTGAAAAATAAAATGTATCACAGTTTCCACAAAAATATTGGGTGGCACAACTGTTTTCAACATTGATAATAATCAGAAATGTTTCTTGAGCAGCAAATCAGCATATTAGAATGATTTCTGAAGATCATGTGACACTGAAGACTGGAGTAATGATGCTGAAAATACAGCTTTGATCACAGCAATAAATTATATTTTAATATATATTCACATAGAAAACAGCTGTTTTAAATTGTAATAATATTTCACAATTTTTACTGTAATGTTGATCAAATTAATGCAGCCTTGGTGAGCAGAAGAGAGTTATTTCTATTTAAAAAAAAGAACAAAAAATCTTACCAACCCCAAAATTTTGATCTACATGTGCTTTTATTAACTCATTCTTGTTTTGTTTTGTTTTTCAGGCAGCTCCAAAAAATGGTTCAAGACATAAAAAAGAATGACGACAGCCTTTTCAACAGACTAAAAAGGTGTGTTATAGTCTACATACTTCATTAATTGAAACACAACAGGAGAAGACAAAGTTATCAAAGTTATGTTTTGAGTTTAAGACGTGAGGAAACATCTGGTGACCGTCCTCAAACACATTTCCTCTCACTTCCTCTATTCATACCGAGCAATAGTCCCAAAACGCTCATTAGGTGTGGCATGCATGACTGAAACGATATCAAATTTACAGCAAAAGCACGCAGTTGTTATTAATGAAGGAACACTTGCTGTACAAAAACACGTACGTGTTCATTATTGTAACATGATAACCCAAAAGCAGTTTGAGCACATTTTATGTTTATAGATGTAATTATTTGTTGTGTTTGCCAAGTATCACTGATACTATTGTTCATGCTTACGGTTTAGGGGTTTTCCGAAACCTTCAATACGAAGCTCTAGTGCACTAATGCATTGCATTTTTGTTCCACACCATTTGTGCTCCAGACATGAATGATTCCTCAAATCATGCGGCTTGTTGACGAAAGGTGTGCTGGTACTTTACCTAAGAAACTAGATTTACAAGTTTCAGCAACAAAATACACCTAGAATCTTGCAGATGAGTTTTACACAGGCAAACCCCACTGATATTTTCTTTAGGAAGCGTAAAACACTTTAGCAAATGATAGATCAATCAATCAGAGTTTTGCCCTACATCATGATTTGCAAAAAAGGCCTAATATTTCCTAATATAATGTCAAAAAAAAAACATTCCATTACGTACAAAAAAAAAAAAAAAAGATTTTTCAATGTATATACTGTATGTATCAGCTTTAATGCATCTATCAGAATAACAAAAGCTGACAGTCGAATGTCAGAAGTTTGTTTTAATGAGAAAAAGAAGTACTAATTTAACTTACAATCTTCAAAGGAGTGGAAAAGGGGAAAGTGATAAGGATTAGGCATCAAATAGTGAAAAAGAGCTGAGAGTGGATCAAGATAGTTGTAATCTGGCTCAGATTCAGACAGGAATCACGTGTTTGTGGCGTGTTTCTGCTGATTAATGGAGAATGCAAGACTTCTTCACATTACTGTATACAGTTGTTGTCAAAAGCAGAAATGCAGCAAAATGCACAGATTTCGTGAGAAAGTGTGCTCCAGCAAAACAGACACTATTTTTGGAATCAGTACCTCAAAATGAGTTTAAAAATATATATATATTAGATTTCATTCGGCAAATATGATGCAGGGCCGTGTTATTCATCAATATACATAACTGAAATCTTTTGTCTCTTAATGTATTCATTTCTAAGGTTTCAGACTGAACAAACAGCTAATATTCTCAAAACCGGGAGAAATACACTGGACCGGTATGATCAGTGTTTCACTCTGTTTCTGTGTTCAATCTTCAACCTTAAAACCAAGCATGTGTGTCTTTACCTGCACGTGTTTGCTTAAAAAAAAAAAAGAAAAAGAAAAAAAGCTTATTTGTAAGTTAATTTTGCCTTATTTTTACATTTAATTTAATTATTTAACTTATTGATTGAATTAAATTTTTTATTTATTTTAATTTAACTATTGAATTCAATTTATTTCATGGTTTATTTAAATTATTTAATTTATTTTTTAATTATTTAAATTAATTTGTTTATTTAATTATTTATTTTAATTTTAATTAATTTAATTATTTAATTTTATTTATTTAATGATTTAATATAATTATTTTTTATTATTTAATTTTAAGCAAATTATCTTGCTTAAATGTTTGATCAAAGCTCATATCAGGACGTCCTTTAAGGGTCCTGCTTTGATCCTCTCTGTCTGTATAAACAAAAAAAAGTATGAACTGACTTTAACTTTTCTATTGTCCTCTTGCATTATCAGCACATGTTTTTTCTGTTTAACACTGTAAAGCTGCTTTGACACAATCTGTATTATATAAAGCGTTATATAAATACAGGTGACTTGACTTGACTACACTCTTAAAAATAAAGGTGCTTCAAAAGGTTCTTCAAGCGATGCCATAGAAGAACCATTTTTGGTTCCAGAAAGAAGCATTCAGTCAAAGGTTCTTTAAAGAACCATTTCTTTCTTACCTTTTTATAATCTGAAGAACCTTCTTTCGCCACAAAGAACCTTTTGTGAAACAGAAAGGTTCTTCAGATGTTAAAGGTTCTTTATGGAACCATTTAGACAAAAAGGTTCTTCTATGGCATCGTGAAGCACCTTTATTTGTAAGAGTGTATGTGAAGAAATGGCACCAGATGCCCACCGTAACGTCTACGAGAGCTTAGACTTACTCTAATCTGGCCTTTAACTTTAACAACCGCCTCGTTATGCTGTGTCCTGCCGTTGTGTGTTTTTGCTTTCGTATGTTGTAGATTACATGTAATTATGTGCTTAAACGTTGCTGACAGATGAAACTCAGCATTCTATCACTAATCCACAGCAATGAACTCTGAAGAGCTTCCTGTGTTTTGGGTTGCTTTTGATTTTGTTTCAGAATAAAGAAGAAAAGACCTCCGAAAGTACCAGTACGAGACTATCAAGGCAAGTTCAAGTCTGAACTAGAAAGTGAATGAGCAGCTGAAAAATGTGCGAGTATTTTTACCAGATCCGATCCTTAAAAAACTGCTTTAGCTGATGTAACTCAAGGCAGTCGGGAGAATTTTCAGTACATTTATGGACCATCAAATCACAATTATATCTAAGTGAATGATAAATGTTGTCATTTGTATTTTTAGCTACGTACCTCATGATCATGTTGTGTCACTTTTCAGGCGAAGCTCCAGATTCTGAGAAGGACTCTGACTCAGAATTTGTAAGTGCATTAGTTTACTTCAGTAAAAGACATTCTCAGCTCGCTTACAGCAGAACTTTTACAAATGTGATGCTGAATGAATGTAACATCAGTAATAATTTAATGCACAATGCAATAACTGTAGCCCATGCGCATGCAATTCAATATTCTACCTCAAATATGTATGCAAAAGCCATTTTACGCGAACTGAAAATGTCTGAAAGCTGATGGGTCTAAGTAGTGAAATAACATTTTAATGCAATTTTATATTAAAAACTAAATTTGGTGTAGAAACGATTTTCACTCAGAAATTGCAAGTAAATTTCACAAACAATTTAAACATTTAAGCAAATATAAAATTTACAAATAAAAATGAAAACGGAAAATAACAAAAAAAATTAAAACTGAAAATATAAAAATTAAAAAACTAAAATATTAATAAAAAACTAACTAGTTGCCAAGGAAAATGAAAACAGAGTATAAAATAAAAATAAAAATGCAAATGAAAAAAGGTTAAAAAAAAAAAATATATATATATATATATTGAAAAAAATTGCCTTTAAAGTTGTCCAAATGAAGTTCTTAGCAATGCATATTACAAATCAAAAATTAAGTTTTGATATATTTACAGTAGGAAATTTACAAAATATCTTCATGCAAAACTGAAATAAAAGTTAATAAAAACAATATAGACGTATAAAAAAATAACTAACAAAATGACAATAAAAACTAAATTATTTAAAAATTTAAATGTAAAATGTAAAAGTAAAATTCAAAATTAAAATGTAAAAGTAAAACTGCAAATGAAAAATAACCACAAATTTAAATAAAAATAAAAACAGAAACTAAAATAAAAATGCAAATGAAAATGGTAAAAATAAAAATGAAAATGTAAATAAAAATAGTAATAAAAACTATAATCTCAATGATACTAAAATAGCACTATCATGTACACCTAATTAAATCAAATCTTAAGTTCTACATTTATTTGAAACAATAATGACTGCTGACATGTCAAAGATGTTTCAGATGAAATATCTAAGCTTTAAGTGAAACATTTTCAAAATGAATGAGCAAAAAAGTGTTACAATCAAACAGATGTTCCAGTTTAACTGATGTAAAAGCATGACATATAAAGAGACAGGAAATACATTGATCACATACACGTCTTTAACTATAACAGGACAGCGATACGTACGAGGACCCTCAGGGCGATCATGACGACAACTACGAACCTCCGCCGAGGCTTCAAGGTCACATGAAGGCCTTTACGGTCAGCCCGTCCATCACCAACCCCAGAGGAGAGTATGTGGGTGAGTAAAATCAGCATGAAATCAAAACTGACTCATGCTCATAAGTGGTATGTTATTGTTTCTTATGGGGGCGTCTGTAATAATAAATCTGCATGGCACCTCAGTGATAAAACTCATGCATTCGGATGGCAATTTACTGTTCAGACGGTAATTGTTTCTCATGAGGACATAAGGTCGTTTACAGCAGCTAGTCATCTGAATCTAGAATGTCATTCTTTTTTCCACATCATGCACATAAAGCCTCCCAGCAGAAGTCGTTTCGTAAATCCTTTTTGACCACTGCCAAGCACCGTACGCTAATTGTTGTGCTTCACGGTAATGCACACGCATTTTAAATGTGGACAGTAAAATATTTCAGAATTTAAATATTACTGAAATCCTTGAAAATGTTTACTACAATAATTTTATGACGCTACTCACTGAGTGGGAGCTGCTATGAAGAAAAAGGAAAAAAAAGAACAAAAATTGCGTAATATTTTAAATGGGCAATTATTACGGTATGCAATAAATGTGCATACTTATTTAAGAATAAAAAATGGGGAAATTGACACGCAATAGTTTTCTGTCATGCATTTTATCTCTAAAAAAGGATGGATGTCTTTTTAAAAATATGGAAATTAGCAGAAATAATCTGACCCAGCAATTTGTTTGATTAGTAAAATGATTAGTTGTGCAAGCCCTAACTTAAATAAATGTATATGATAAATATTTTACACATTTATTGCATAATGGCCCGTTTAAAAAATATTTGTGATTTTGTTTGCTTCTTCTTTAAAGCGCCCACTTACTGTAGTGGAATGGCGAAGTAATATTATATATGCAAACATTCAGTAAAAAAAAAGTGTCCATATTTAAAATGTGGATGGTAGTGGTTAAAAACTCAGAGATGTGAATTCTGTATAGAAATAGAAACTAACAAAATGACAACAAAAAAAAAGAAGTAAAATGTAAAAATAAAAATGAAAACGGAAAATAACAAAAAGCAAAAAATGACAACAAAAAAGTCAAAAATAAAAACAGAAATAAAATAAAACGGAAAATGTAAAAATAAAAAATAATTTTACAAATGTGAATAAAATTTTGATCTCAATGATAATAAAATAGCACTGTCATGTACGTCTAATTGAATTAGTTTTAAATGTGCTTGGTAGTGATTAAAACTTTTGGACTGATCCCCTCTTGTAAACTCAGAGATGTGGATTCGTATGCAATTGAATCACGAACTTGCTGTTCTTTAGAAAAACACTGGCGTTCTGGATTCAGACAGCAATAACATCACAGACTAGCTCCTGTAAATGAGAAACAATGTACAAAGAAACACAAAAAGGCTTTATTGCGAATGATTCACTGGTGCACTTTTAATAAAAAAAAAATAAACATTAAGTTTTGCCCAACATTTTTCGCTCTCAATCTCGTCATGTAAAGAAAAATGAGTTGCGAAAAGCATTTCGGGTTGATTTAAAACTCTGTCATCATTTCCTCCCCCACATGTCTTTCCAAACCTGCATGAGGTTGTTCTATCGTATACAGAAGGTTGTTTTGAATGAAATGTGATTTCTTTCTTTCTTTCTTCATTTTTGGAGCATAAAAGCCTCTTCAAAAGTGTGAACACCTTTTGTGTTCAACAGAATCAAAAATGTGAGCAACATGAAATGACGAAAGACTAAAAGGTTCAGTTCTACAAAAGGAAAGTTCTGTAAAGCATGTAAAACCAGATTTCCTGTGTCTCGCAGACAGCTGTCGTGGTCGACCGGCGAAACCAAACCATCCTTTCCAAATGCAACAGAGGCACAAACCCCCACGACCGACCCACCGCAGCCTGACAGAGGAAGAAGATGTAATAACACTTGTACTATTAACACAGAATTTCATTTAGCGCACAATAAACTCCTGATACTGAAGCACTCTCCTCCGTTCAGGGCGATTACATTGAGCCGGAGGACGAAACAGTTGATGATAATTACATTGAGCCCATTGAGAAAACACCATCAAGTAAGATGACAGAGGAAGGCCTTTATTTTGATGCACACTGACTGTAAATCAAGCCCTAATGGTGCGTAATGTCTGTTAATAGAGCCGCAGGTTAACAGAGGAGTCAAACCGTGTGTTCCTGCTCATGTAAACGCTCCGGGTGAGACTTTCATGAGATTATTTCAAGAAGCGCACTGCAGTTTGATTCGATTTCTTTGATCAAATACTCATATATTACACTCTACATTCTCCTTTTTTTTTAGATTTCTATGAGGTTCCTGATATGAAGGTGAGCTGAAATCAAAAGAGCTTGGTCCAGGTCACTGATGTGATATTCAGATCAAAAAAAAAGAGAAAAGTCTCATTAGATTCTAGTAATACAATTATGAAAATCATGATTTTATTATTATTAGTTAAAAGTTAAAATCAGCATCACATCATACATAATATAATATTTTTTTATATTTACAATCATATTTATTTTTTTTATATTTATAATAATATTTTATAATAACATTTTTTATGTATTTATATTTAAGTTTTTACATTATTTTTTAATTTTTAACATTTTATTTTATATATAACTTATTTCTATAATTTTGGCATGAAATATGACCTGGACAGGTAGTACAACAAGTAACAACATGCATTATATATAATATTAATTTATGGACTATTAATTTGCTTTATAACTGCTCTGACAAAATGCTTTGTGTTTAATTATAGGAGAATGTTCAGTCTAGGACAAGGTAAAACGCCTTCAAAATTAACCCTAATAGGTACCCTAGCAACTGCATAGCAACACTCTAGCAACAACTCCGAGTACCTTAGCAACAGCGACGCAACACCTTAGCAACCACCCCAGGTACCCTAGCAACAGCATAGCAACACCCTAGCAACCGCCCCGGGTACCCTAGCAACCGCATAGCAACACCCTAGCAACCATCCCGGGTACCCTAGCAACCACATAACGACACCCTAGCAACTGCCCTGGGTACCCTGGCAACCACATAGCAACACCTTAGCAACCACCCCGGATACCCTAGCAACCGCATAGCAGCAACCTAGCAACCGCCCTGGGTACCCTAGCAACCGCATAGCAACACCATAGCAACCTCCCCGGGTACCCTAGCAACCGCATAGCAACACCCTAGCAACCGCCCCGGGTACCCTAGCAACCGCATAGCGGCAAACAATTTTCCATGTCTGGAAAATAGCGATTGAATATTGAATGTTACATAATTCTCTCATGAAAGCTTTAAATATTAAAATCCTAAAAACAAACAACTCTTTACCGTTCCAGTCCGAAGTTCTCCATTAACATGACGTACCACCATTTCCTCAGCTCTGCCATGTCCAGCTGCTCAAAACATAAAAGTTAATGCCCTTTGTAAGTTACATTGTCTCAAAGTTACTGAAAACTATACTAATACTTACAATTGTGTAGTCAAATGGGGCATCCAGCACTATGTACAATGCAGACTATAAATGAAAGACAAGTCAGTATTAGGGCAAAAACAATACAAATTAACCACAAACATATTGTACACATCTTACCATCAACATAAATACACCACAGTCGTTTCCATATGGTTGTCCTGGAAAACCCTTAAATATAATTAAATATGACATTCTTGTTGGAAATCAACTGCCCTGGGTACCCTAGCAACCGCATAGCAACACCATAGCAACCTCCCCGGACACCCTAGCAACCATGCCGGGTACCCTAGCAACCGCTCTAGCAACCACCCCAAGTACCCTAGCAACCGAATAGCAACACCTTAGCAACCACACGGGTATTCTAGCAGCTGCATCTATCTATCTATCTATCTATCTCTGACGGACTGTATTGCCTTCAAAACATTCTAACTTTAAGCTTTTAAAACTACTTTAAACTTCAAACTATTTCAGACTGAAAACCATCAAACTTAAAACTTTTTAAAACTTCTTAAACTTTTCAAACTTTTTCAAACTTTCTGGTCCGGCTTTCTCAAGCCAACTTAAAGTTTGTCTTGACAAACTTTTTTATCTATCTATCTATCTATCTATTTTTTTATCTATCTATCTATCTATCTATCTATCTCTGACAGACTGTATTGCCTTCAAAACTTTCAAACTTTAAGCTTTTAAAACTACTTTAAACTTCAAACTATTTCAGACTGAAAACCATCAAACTTAAAACTTTTTAAACTTCTTAAACTTTTCAATCTTTTTCAAACTTTCTGGTCCGGCTTTCTCAAGCCAACTTAAAGTTTGTCTTGACGAACTTTTTTATCTAGTTTTTATTACACACATTAAACTTTAAGATAATTATGTTGAACTTAGTTTTCATTAGCAGTAATTACAGCACTAATAATATTCAATATATATAAAAACATGTCAGTTTGACCAATGTAAGTTGGCAGTTGCACAGTACATGAATATGAGACGTGAATATCCATACATTAAAATCTACACTACAATTCTTTCTAAAAGAGCAACAACAGCCCTTGATGATTCAGTCCTGAACTTCCTCATGTCCTTTGTTACTGAGACACACATCACATGCTTCCCTGTTCTGCTGTTCTCTGTCAATAAATGCTTTTTTCTGATCAGCAGGAGTAACTCGACTCTACAACCCAACACACAGATGGCGCCACCTAAAGCCAGTCCACGGTATTACACAATCATTATTTTCTCAAGACAAATTACAAACCACTAGATTAGCCCTGCATTCACGGTTACTCAGCACCCTTACAAACATTCACCATTATAACCATGTCAAAATACTATACTAGTTTCTATCAAAATACGTTAGATGCATACATACATACTTCTTCAGGTTCATTGTTTTGGTTCTCTAACTATGTGAAACATTTGAGACAATGACAATGTCACTGCCGTCTTCGAAAACACTACAAAATATGCCTGAGATACGAGATTTAGAGGAAAGAGTTAAATGCAGAAACAAACAAACAAACAATTTAAGTTTTTCATGTTTTATCTATTCATACAGAATCAGAAGGCCAACAATAACTCCAGTGAGTATTAATGGTTTTTTTAATGTGTGTGTATATATATATATATATATAATTTTAAAAATAAGAATGTAAAAAATACTTCATAAGAAATAAATAAAAATAAGTAAAATTTTACAATGCAGACATTTGTTAACATTAAAAATTAAAAATCAACAATACTTTTACAGCATTTATTAATTTGAGAAAATATTAATTTCAACCTTTACTAAAACATGCTTAAAATCAACAGTTATATCTGTTAATATTAATGCATTGTGAACATGAATAATATTTTTAAATAGCATTAACTACATACATATATATATATATATATATATATATATATATATATACTTCATAGTAGTATATAGTATACTGTATATCTAATTGTTAGTTAATCTTAGCTAATGCATTATCTATTGTTAACAAATGAGACCCTATTGTAATATGTTAACAATAATTCTCATATTGTCCCTTATATTTTATGGGTCCCATAGTGCAAATGTACAACATGTACACGTGATTTGCTATTATAAGTGACCTATATGTCGATATAAGAGTGTAAATGCATGCTTTGAATGGAGATTATGATGACAGTCTGCATGTGTTTTGAGCAGGAACCACAGTCAGAGGATGAGTATGAGGTGTGTGACGCAGACGACAGTGAGTATCAGTCACAAACCAGGCCTGAGCAAATGAATGCATGAAAAACAAATCACAGACAGCAACCATATGTGTCTGATTCTCATTAGGTGTTAATGAAGGGCCAGAGGAGACCACAGAGGCCCGGAGAACATCAATACCCACGCCGCGACCTAGAGACCTGTAAGTGACTCCCTTAAACCCTGAACAATAATAAATCAAATCTGCCATAATATCAGGCTCACTATCTAACAGTTCATCACTGCTGATCTTTTAGGAAGAAACCAAATCCTGCTTTGATAGCGGTATGGACTCGTTTATCTTATCTAATCTGTACTATTTAACGGTAAATCAAAACATTCTGTGACAAACACTTTTCCATTTTTGCAGAAACCAAACATTCCTCGCAGAGACAGTGAAGGTAACTACCAAAATCAGTGCAAAAGCAATGGCTATGTTCAGAACAGAAGCATATGGCATTATATATGGTGCATTCTGTACAATTTTAAAAAGCAAGATGCAAAACAATGCTTTATGCTATGATAAATGTTTCAAGCAGTAATATACGACACTGTTGTCATGTGACCTCACTGCATTTGTAATTCAACAAGAGATGCCCATTCATGATCTCCGAACTAAATCCAAGTTTAAAAATGTCTTTAATTTTGGTAGTCAAACTGGTGCAGTATTCCACAAAATAAGCTCTGTTTTATAATGTGCAATTTGTAAGATCCATCCGTGCATAAAGAAAATCAGCATACTGCACAAATAAAATCTACACTATTGGTCAAAGTGATGCTGAATTCCACAAATTAAGCTCTGTTTAATAATGCACAATTTGGCAGATCCATGCATGCATACAGAAAATTAGCATACTTTACATCTGCATACTTTAAGCTAATGTGCAATTCGGCAGATCTAAGCATGCATGCACAAAAATATTGTACTGCACAAATATTCCATAAAGTAAGCTCCATTTCATAATCCACAATTTGGCAGATCCATAAATACGTTAGAAAATTTGCATACTGTACATTTCTGATGCAGTATTCCGCAAAGTAAGCTCTGATTTATAATGCACAATTTTGGCAGATCCATGCATGCATGAAGAAAATTAGCACGCTGCACGAATTAAATCTACACTACATTTGGTCAAACTGATGCAGTTTTCCTCAAAGTAAGCTCTGTTTTACCGTACAATGCGGAATTTGGCAGATCCATGCATAAACGCATACAGAAAATGAGAATACTGCACGTTTCTGATGCAGTATTCCACAAAGTAAGCTGTTTTATAATGCACAGTTTGGCTGATCCAAGCATGCATGCATACAAAAAAAGTAGCATACTGCACAAATAAAATCTTCACTGCATTTCGTTAAACTGATGCAGTATTCCACAAATTAAGTTCAGTTTTAAATGCACAACTTGACAGATTCATGCATGCATGCATACAGAAAATTAGCATACTGCATGTTTCTGATGCAGTATTCTGCAAATGAAGCTGTTTTATAATGCACAATTTGACAGATCCATGCATGCATAAAGAAAATTAGCATACTGCTCAAGTAGTATGCTATTCTGAATATAGCCAATGACTTGTAGATGTGACCGACATGAGAGTTTCCTGCACTTTTATAAAGAGTAATTTTAACTATGACCTTGTATTGTTTTAGAGTACATTTTAAAGTTGCCTATTAACAATTGCATGATCTCTGTTACAGCCACATCAATTAAAACAACAGCAGTAACTTTACCACGAAGCCCACCAGACACCATGCCGAGCCCATCGGCAACAGGGTTCCATCGAGCCAAGTAAAAAACAGTTTCATTTTCTCCTGTAGGCATAAACTATCATAATTTTATGAACAGAAGAACTAAACTACAGTCTCCTTTTCTGTTACAGGATGCCTCTGCCTCGGCAGCTTCCCTCTCAGAGTAAGATTCACGCTTTTTCAGTTTGCAATGGACATGTTTTTTTAGTTGGGGTCACAATTTCTGGCAACATTGTTGACTTGACTGCACAGACACTATTGGAAGAGAGCTGAACTGAGCTGGACGATGACATAACTGAATCAACAATGAACTGACTTTAACTGATAAGCTGACTGTTGTCTATTGTCCTCTTGCATTATCAGCACACGCTTTTCCTGTTTAACACAATCTGTATTATATAAAGCGCTATATAAATAAAGGTGACTTGACTTTTTTCTGTCCATAAGGTCAATATAAACATCAAAACTTTCTGACAAAGTCTTGATTAATTAATTTTCTAGCTGTTGATTAGTATGGTTTTATTTCCACAGGCAGAGGGATGTTGCCTTCAGACAGCAGATCAGCTAGAGATGCTGAAGAGGTGATTGCAATTACTGACTTGCGTTTACTTCTTTATGTATACATTTTCATTTTTTCATTTATAGGGTTTGGCTCTGACAGAAAATGAAAAATGCATGTTTGTGTGTCTCAGTTCGCAGCATAACTACTATAATCAAGAACATCCCAGCATGCACTTACAGCGTCTGTCAGTCTAACTGTCCTGTTCTCTCACACAGGAAGCTGGTGTGTATAAAAAGGTTTGGTATGCCAGCAGCTGTGACCGCAAGACAGCAGAGGACGCTCTCCTACGCTCAGCTAAGGCACGTCAGACCTGCACGAAATAACACAAAACTAGACTGAAAGACACTGCATAATAAATACAAGCCAGTTGCCAGGTCTGCTTGACAAAACCAGCCCATGCCAGTCAAAAACAGCCCAAAGTAGAGCAATGACCATATCCCAAATATCAAAACTCAAAATGTCATTTCCATACCTAAAATACATATTTTACAGTCACTGTTATGCACATTGATCATAAACGCAGCTCAAAGGCGTTCTACCAGTGGCCCTCTTTCACAAAACTTAACATCTAGTGCAGTTTTATGCAAAATGTTTCAATACAAACATTTCAGTCAAATGTAATTCATACAATATTTCAAACCTTTAACCCACGAGGGAAAATCAACCAAAATCAAAGTTTAAAAGCAGCCCAATTTCCGTGGAAAAAAACATGCTTTAATGGTTAAAATATATTTACTGTAGTGGTCACCATGGAAATCTACAAATGTGACCCTGCAGCACAAAAGCAGTGTTAAGTCGCTGGGGTATATTTGTAGCAAAAGCCAACAATACATTGTATGGGTCAAAATTATAGATTTTTCTTTTATGCCAAAATCATTAGGATATTAAGTAAAGATCATATTCCATGAAGATATTTTGTAAATTTCCTACCGTAAATATATCAAAACTTAATATTTGATTAGTAATATGCATTGCTAAGAACTTCATTTGGACAACTTTAAAGATGATTTTCTCAGTATTTTGATGTTTTTGCACCCTTAGATTCCTAAAAATCCATACATCAATGGAAAGCTTATTTATCCAGCTTTCAGATTATGTCTTTTGAAATTTAAGACTGGTTTTGTGCTCCAGGGTCACAAATACTATAGTTGGACTACGTTCACTTTAGTAAAACCATGGTTAAATTTCATAAGGGACTGTCAGTAAAAGGCTGTTGCACACATAATATGCAACCTTTTTATTCTGACAGTGTATGATTTATATTAACATTACAGAATAGAACATGATCGATATGAACTTTTAACATTCAGTTTAAATAAATGCATTTGCACATATTATATCATATGTACTGTGGCTCTTTTGGGAAAATGCATTAACCTAAAATGGAAAGAAAAAAAGGCTCTTTGGTCAAAAAAGGTTCCCGACCCCGGCTTTACAACATCACCAGATTATTACTGGCTGCTGTATCATTCCTGTAGTGGTGCTTGCAACGCCAAGTTCATGGGTTCGGTTTCCAGGGAATGCATGAGCTGATGAAGTGTTTAAAAGTAATGTAAGCTGCTTAGGATAAAGCGTCTGCCAAATGCATCAATGTAAATATCAGTCTATCCCTGCTTGAGATGTAATGCTTATTTGTCTGATTTGATTTCAGGACAGCTCTTTTCTGCTCAGGAAGAGCTCTGGTGTGGACGCGCAGCAGCCGTATACACTGGTGGTGTTTTACAACAGCCGAGTTTACAACATCCCTGTCCGCTACATCGCTTCCACCAAACAGTATGCTTTGGGGAAAGAAAAACAAGGAGAGGAGGTAAAAACAGACATGGATTTGCCCCAAAAGTATTTGGATACTTACTTACTAAATTCAAAAATGAAAATGTTGTTATTACTTGCTCATCCTCATCTCAATCTAAACTCAATAATATTTAACTGATGCCCTCATAACTTTTAAATAAGCGTGACTTAAGTGTCCAAATACATTCTGGTGTCTATGCAAGTTTGTTTCCACCATGTAATAAAAATAAAAAAGGTAATTGTAACTTTATATCTCAGAATTCTGACTTTTTTCCCTCTTTTTTATCTCGTAATTCAGGCTTTTTTCTCTCAGAATTCTGAGTTTACATCTTGCAATTCTCTTTTTGTTTCTACCACAGAATAAAAAGTAAAAAAGGTTATTGCATCTTTATATCTCACAATTCTGACTTTTTTCCACTAGTCGTATAAACTCAGAATTGAGAGAAAAGAAGCCTGAATTGTGAGATATAAACTGGGTGTGATATTTATAATATAAACTGTGATATTTATCGGCTGCGCAATAATATCGTAATTATCAATATGCATGCTGACATTGTCGAGTATGTCACTCACTTTGCAAAAAACAAACAAAAGTCCAAAAGCATTGACTGCATGATGCATCCTATTAGAATGCAGCTAGAATTCCCCAATAATTCAAGTTATGAAAGCAAAAAAATTCCCTGAAGAGGTTTTTGTTTTTTATATTTATATGTTAAGTAATCTTACACAAGCAATAGTGCTGCTTTCCTAAATAGGCCTTATTAGTGTGTGAGCACTGAGCAATATTCATTTTATACAACATTAATTTTAAACAACAGTTTGTTGAGCATACTGAGCGAGTAACATTTTTAGAAAAAATACTATCTGTTTTTTTTTTCAACAGCGAAAATAGAATCAGCCGTTTGGAATGAATCACTTGAATGAATGATTCAATGAATCACTCATTAAAACAGAGACTTGCTGCCACCTACTGGCAGTTTTAGTGTCACATTTATTTATCCATGACAGGCCTAAACCAGCCAAGGTACCAACACAAAAAAAATATATATTATATTATTTGTTGTCAGTATGCTCACCCCTAAAATAAACTCAGATTTGCGAGAGAGAGTAAAAAAAAACTGAATTATGAAATAAAAAAGTCACGGAAAAACAAGCTTCCATAGGTGTCACTGCATGAGATGAAAAGAGGTAGAAGTCAGCTGTCAATCACTAAACTCTCTTCTCTCTCTCTCTCTCTCAAGCGTTTCAGCAGCGTCTCAGACATCATCGAGAACCACCAGAAGAATCCTCTAGTGCTGGTCGACTCACAAAGCAACACCAAAGACTACACCAAACTCAGACACGCAGTCAAGCCGACAAATATAACTGCATAGAGGGGTGCTGGCATTCAACTGTGTGGTAGTTTCACATTTACCTTAATAGAGGATGGAAACAGATACGCTTGCAAAGCTGGCACTTGCTGCTACTTTTATAACTTATTAGGCTGAATGACAGGTCACGGGCCGAGACTCTGTATTTTTATTTTGACGGTGACAAAAGTATGTGTTGCGCGTTTAAAAATACAGCATAGGAGAATGTGTCCTGTGCAAACCACCCCGAAAAACAGGGAGAAGAGCAATGTTATATAAAGATACGCAAATATGGTACAGCTGTAGAGTTTATACATGTATCTGGGTGTATGAATCGTTGTATAAACACATTTGTTTTATATTACAAGGTGTGTTGAGTTAAAAAAAAAAATGTTTTTTAATTAAAGCGATTGTTTTGTGTATTATGTTATGTCAAATTATAATAATTTGCACTGTGCAACCCTAAATATTTGCATAAGGGGGAATATTTGTCACGTGGCTACTGGGTTTTATATTTATATTATACAAACATTTGTACACTAGAGGGGTCATACACAAGTACAGATTTATATTAAAGATATTCAATCATTTACAAGCTTTCCCTGTTTTAATTGCCTTTTGAAATCTTGCAAAAAAATTAAATATAATAAGATACAAATATTCTTTGGAGCTACTTTACAAGAGTATGTCGCCTAAAACTAGTAAAAAACAAGGCACAAATCAAATTATTTTCTACCACATAAGAGGCTACAGTTGGTTCTGTGGCTACATTTGTTCAACAACGTGCCTGTAATTTCATTTACATCACTTTTTAAGTTTTAAGACACTTTTTAAATGCTACATAAATGCTTGTTTTCTTTAGTAGTGGTTTTAAACTTTCAGATCATCTATTAAGTTAGGATGAGTTTTGTGAATTCTAGTCTTGTATCTAAAATTTCATTATATTTTTGTAATATTTATTTTTCAGTATACAAGTGAAACTGTTAAAAAAACACTGAAAACAACTGTTAAAACACATTAAGACAGTCTGATATGCTTTTTCTTAAAGAGCTACATTTACCTCAGACAAAAAAAAATCAATTTTCAAAATAATTATATTTCTTTATTTATTGATAGCTCTACAGGTTTTTTTTGTGGAGGCACTTCTACAGTACAGCAATGCAAGGTGTCATTCACAGCTGTTTAGTGCAACACAGTGTTTAAACTTCTATACAAACATAAGAGAGACACGTTTACTTTGGTTTCAAGTGAAGTGGATCACAGACCTGGAATAAAGACCATCTTCAAATATTTCTGGAAATTCACACCACTATTAAGTGCCTGAATCGCAGTTCAATCATCAAACTTTTCAAGTCAGTGAGGGTCTCGTTTTTACCTGGTGAAAAAAAAATCAAGAAATTATTATCCCGATCAGATTACACTGATCCTAAAAAAAACCTTTGGCTTCATAAATGAGAATAAAAATATTTTTGGAAAATTCTGACTACTGAGACCAAAACATCACAGTTGCAACATTCTTTATCCATGGATAATACATTAACAATGCGATAATTAATTTAAAGTCTTGATTAAACCCTTAATCAAACCCACGTGACTTATCAGCCGACTGCACGCTGAAAAAATAAATATAGACAATTCGCATAAATACAAAACATAATTTCACCAATGCTGCGTCAACATATGCTCTTGCATACACAGATGTAGTTTAAACTAATGCTAAATATACCGGCAATGTGTCGAACAGAGGAAGCTAAACCAGATTTGTAGAATCCTACAAAGACAATCGACAATTTCTGTAAACATTTCAGTCACAAAGTCTTATGAAAGATGAATAGTAAAGCAACAAAGTAGTAATGGTTAAACGACACATGCCCTAGTTTTAAACATCAAAAATAAAGCAATAAAATAATGCAAAACTACATCAAGTATTAAGACGAACTGATGTTGTGATGTTGAGTGGAATAATACAATAGAGGTCTCTGCAGCAATCTGAGATGGATTTGGTCTGACCGTATCAAAAACAGTGATTTTTAATCTATTAGATAATGCACTGCACGTTTTCACATTGCGGAACGAAATAAATAATGCTTTGCTCGTGTCAACTTGAATAGTCAGTCACCCGAAAATGGTTTATTACTGTAAAGAACGAAACGGTGAAAGACGAAGATCCTCATATTTTTCTCACCCTGAGATGTGCACAGTAACCCTGATTCTTCACAGCACTTCTTAAAAATGAAGATGATTGTGTTTCTATCTGTTGAAGAGCTGGTTCCAGCCTCTGGTTGCTTCCATTAGATGCCTTTGTCCGTGACCCACCCAAGCTTCTTGGTTTGTGAAAAGTCGCCCGCAAAACCAGCATCTAAACGTCGGCTGCAGCACGATGCTCTCCGACACTGTCGGTACTACGGTGTACTTTCTTCCACACACTCTTTTGAGCCTCAGTTTTAAGCTGAGCCGTTCTTTAACGGTGCCGTTTGGCCATTCTCTCCTGCGGTGGGATGCGTGGGAATTGGCGACGAGATTATGGCGAAAGGCGTCGCAGTTAAACTCGGAAAGAGCTCGGAGAGTTTTACGAGAAAGTACGACGCGATGCACGGCGTCTTTGTGCTTGTGAACGACTTTCATGATGTTTGAGACCTCGGGGATATCAGTGTCGGGATGGTTGAGAACTATGACAGGCTGGTAGTCGCGTGGGATTTTAACGGATTGCGAGGAGCTGTGGGGAATCAGTCGAAGGGTCGCCGGAGTGTCTCGAGGCACCGGCTCCCAGAAGAGAACGGAGGCGCTGACGTCTTCCGAGGCCCGAGTCGATCGCTTACTGACGGGAGAGTCCGCCGAGGACGTTTCTCCCATGCGCTTTCTGTTCAGCGATGCGAGAGGGTCGACTGACTCGCTGGATCCAGAAGCTGTTTCTGGGACAGATGTGGAAGAGTTTGCATCATCAGGCAGGAGAGAGAAGATGCTGGCGTTGACCGGATCAGATCGCTGGCTTGTACCTGAAGAGAACATGAAGCAGAAGAGCAACTAACATGCTTTAAAATGTCTTAACAAAAATATATATGAATGCAAATACTGTATTTGTATTATGATGATGTTAACAAAGCTAAAATGTGACTATTTTAATTAGTATATTTTAATTCTTGCATTGAATGTTTGTGGCAACAATATATATCTTGGATAATGGTTACCATAAGCCATTTCGAGTAAAACATTAAAAAAAAAAATTTTTTTTTTTTTTGTAATTGTATTTGGTTACTGAGTCATGTCTATGGAAGCCCGTTTAGTGGAAGCACTGAATCAAAAATTAAAAAGGTAATTGCGACTTTTTATCTCACAATTCGGACTTTTTGTCTCATAATTGCGTGAAACAAACTCGCAATTGCGAGTTAAAAAGTCGTAATTGTGAGATATAAACTTGCAATTCTGAGAAATAAAGTCAGAATTGCGTGAAAGAAACTCGCAATTGCGAGACATAAAGTCGCAATTCTGAGAAATAAAGTCAGAACTGCGAGATTAAAAACTCACAATTATGACTTTTTTTCTCGCAATTATGACTTTTTTTGCAAATTCGCAATTCTGACTTAAAAATTTTACTATTACAATTTTTTTAATCAATCAATTTTTAAACAATCAATTGCTTGGAAAGATTGTTACAGAACCATTTCCGAGGAAATACAATGTTTTGATACATACTTTTTTTTTTTAAACAAAATTACTATATTTTACTTCTTGCATTAAATATTTTGAGTCTTTGTGGCAACAATAGATTGCTTAGAAAGGTTACCGAGCCATTTCAGAGTAAATACATTAAATGTCTTTAAAATATTTTCATAAGAATTATTATTTTTTATTTCAAATATTTAAAACATGCACACATATTGTAAATATATCATTTTTATTTATTATTATTACTTATTATTCCAAATATATATTATATTTTAAATATATATATATATATATTGTACTTCAAATCTAAAATATGTTTCAAATAACGTCAGAAAGATGAAAACTAAGCTTTTTTATAGCAATTTGCTATAGATACATATCTATGATCGGCTTCTTAAATGATTAATAATGTTTATAAGATCACTATTATTTTTTTATTTACCATATGTAGAACTATCTAGCATCAATGATAAACTAAATCCTGTGAAAATCAGCTGCTAAATAACTAGGTTTGCACAGTGAACTTGAAGCTTTGACCGTTACAATATGGCGCATGATTTACATATAGTGGCTCATATAGCCGTATCCACTTTAGATATCTATGTAAGCAAGCTTAGACCTATTAAACATCGGAACCATGAGTTTTCTGTCTGCTGGAAAGAGTTTCAATGTTTTGTTTGGATACACTGAATAAAAACAGGGTTCCCACACCATTTGACTTGAGGATTTTCCATGGCATGGCTTCAATCATTTTATTTAGACCTCACTACCAACAAGCCAATAAAATATTGAGTATAACTATAGCAAACAATAGTCAACTAAACACAATTACCTGTCTTTTAACAATTACCTAATATTTTCCATGACTATGGGAACCATGTCTAAAAGACAAAACACAACAAGTACACTTGATCCCAGAGTGCTCTGCATATTGCTTACCCCCAGCGTGTGTTAAATCTTTCAGACGCTCATCAGAGCTGGTGTGTGGCGATAACGTCTGATCCGCTCCCACTTCATCCAGCAAATGGATGGCTGTTGTTAAAGGCAGATCATCCGCCGTATGAAGCAGGTCTGGAGCGCTGCGGCTTTCTACCGGGACCAGAGAATCTCTGGGGTCCATGTTGTTTGTGCACTCGCCAGCATTGCCATGGAGTAACAGGCCCCCGGCTTCACTTTGACACAAAGACTCAGTCAGATCCTTCAGGGGAGATCTAGAGGACGGACTCACGCAACCAAACCCAGAGATGGAGCATGTGTTTGGTTGATGGTGAATGAAGTTTGAATCCAGCGCAAGATTGTGTTCTTCATCAAACGCTGTTGTAAAGAGACGTGAACTACACCTTTCTTCCAAAGAACCTGTATCCGAGGTCAGATCACTATGACATCCTGAATCTCCTTGGCATGCGGTAAAGTTTTCCTCGGATTCACTGAGAGCTTTGTCTTGGCAGTCTTTCGGTCTTTTTGCACGGGGACTTTGAATATGTGAATTATGGTTGCGTGCATGTTCCTGATTGTTGCATCCATCGGTTTGTTGGCTTTTTATCCTCTCAACCACCGAAGACAAAAAGTCCCGCTGAGCTACACATCGCCCCTGCTTCGTTCTTTGGGACGAAGAACTTCTAGGCGTCACCTGAGAACAGTTTCCTGAGGCATTAACGGTTGAAATATCATTGGATTCGTCTTGCTGATTGGCAGGTTTCACAGTGTGAGCATCCTTCGAAACGTCTCGCTTCTTTGAAGGAATGACTTTGAGAACTAAATGCTTTTTGCCGCCCACCATCTTGAACCCAACCACCTTTGTAGTGCAATCTGGGGGAACGGATATATTGTTCTTCTCCATGAGTCCGCTTAGCTTATCTTTCCCAGTGTGTGGCGTGCCACATCGCTTTGCATTCGTTTGTGACGGATGGGATGTTGTTGCCGCTTGCTCGCGTTTGAGAGATGCAGGCCAGTTTTTACCACTACAAACGGTCCTCTCGAGAAACTGCTGCGTTTTCTCTAAGGTCTTCTCTGGATCCAGCAGCATGCCGTGGTTGTCCAGTAGACCGGGTGTGGAGAACGGGAGCAATGGGGACGTCCATTGGGGTTCTGGTTTTGGAAGTAAGTACTTGAACTCTCGAGACAGGTTACTGTCTTGCTTAACAGCTGCCCGTTTTCTCCACCAATTTCTGCGGCTCCACCTTTGACGGCATGCATTTAAGAGATTGTTTTTCTGTGCATTACCATCAGAAATGCAACACGAGTGACACACAAACTGCTTAATCTCCTGGAAGGAGAGTTTGCACTTCGGACAGTAGTATTGTCCGTTTAGAGCATGGTGAGTTTGACAATGTTTGGTCAGTTGGGGAAGCGTTCGCTGGACATAGTCATCACAAATCTCACAAGCAAACAAACAATCCTCGTGTTGCATTCGGTGCTGCTGAAGCGTAGTGAACACTGGCGTGGAGAAACCGCACATGTTGCATGGAAATATCGGTGGGCTTCCTTTGCCTCCATGGGCGATCTTAAAATGCATCGTTAATTCGCCGGGTCTGAAGGAGATGCCGTCGTTGCACGAGGAGCAGGTGAAGGTGTTCGCCGCCTGAAGACATCGAGGCCATTTCCTGGACTTCCCTGTTACTTTCCATCCACGTGCTGTAACATTCTTCTCCTCTTTCACAGAGTTTCGTTCAGCGGGGAATGAAAAGGAGGTCTTCCTGAGACGCAGGCGTTTATGCCAAATGCCCCTCTCTTCATTCCCAACCTGAGCGTCAGGGTTGACATTGACCCCATTCATATTGGATGTACAGAGCCCTATACAAAACAAGGGAAATTTGAGCTTTTAGATAGAACATGCTCAATACTCAATAATCAATACAAAAAAAGTAACTTCATAATTAATAACCAACATCATTATATTTTCACCAATGTTTCTGGTTGCAGGACTGTGCATTATGTATGAGCGATACACTGTAAAAATTATTTTCTAACTTGGTATTTTTGTCTTGTTTTCCATTATAAATATCTAAACATTCTTAAATCAAGATGCATTTAATTGAGAAGGAAAATTACTTAAGAATTTAAATCTTGCTTTCTGAAAAATGTATAAACATTCAGTGGATTTATGCTTCAAATAAGAAAAAATAATCTTGTTTTTTTTTTCTTACCCCATTGCCAGAAATATTTTCTTGTTTTAAGCATAAATTCAACTAAATTTTGATACATTTTTCAGAAAACAAGACTTGGCATCTCAAGTCAGTTATACTGGAAACAAGACAAAATACTTAGTAAGAAAAATGACTTAGGATATGAAGTCGTTTTCTGAAAAATGTATCAAAATTAAGTGAATTTATGCTTAAAACAAGACAAAATATCTGTCAGTGGGGTAAGAAAAATAATCTTGTTTTGCCTTTGAATTAAGTTTTTTCTGACCCCGTTGACAGATATATTTTTGTTTCTTTGTTTTAAGCATAAACTCACTTATTTTTGATAAATTTTTCAGAAAACTTAATATCTCAAGTCATTTTGCCTCTCAAGCAAATGTAACTTGACTTAAAGGGTTAGTTCACCCAAAAATGAAAATTAGGCTGCTTTTTACTCACCCCCGAGGCATCCTAGGTGTATATGACTTTCTTCTTTCAGACGAATCAAGTCGGAGTTATATTAAAAATTGTCTTTGATCTTTCAAGCTCTATCATTGCAGTCAGCGGGTGTTGCATTGCTTCAGTCCAAAAGAAGTTAAATAAAAAGCGCCCATCCATAAAAAATGTCTAACACGGCTCCGGGGGGTTAACAAAGGCCTCCTGTAGCGAATTGATGTGTTTTTGTAAGAAAAATATCCATATTCAAAACGTAATAATCACTTTAATCTAGCTTGCACCAGCAGTTGTACACAGAAAATTTTCATTTTTGGGTGAACTAACCTTTTAAGAATATTTAGACATTTATACTGAAAATACTAAAAAATACTAGATAGGTTTATTTTTCTGACCCCACTGACAAATATTTTTTTAAGTATAAAAACTTCCTTAATTTTGATACATTCAAAAAAAAAAAAACTTTAGATCTTAAGTCATTTTGCCTGTCAAATAAATGTATCTTGATTTAAGAATATTTAGATACTTATACTGAAAACAAGATAAAAAATACAGAGCAAGAAAATCATTTTTTGCAGTGCATACAGTACATATGTGTTTTGTGAGAACTTATTACATTTTCTCTTGTAATTTTGAGTAATTCTTGTAATGCATGCTGTGTAAGCCATCTAATTGAATTAAATTGAATTATTAACTAGTGTTTACGATCAAAATCTCGCCATAATACTGTCACATACACTGTGTGAATGTCTTTGAAAACCGTTGGCCTTCTTTGAAATGTTATATTCATATAACCTTCACTTAGTTACCCTAAACCAAGACTACAACATCTTTATTACAATTCAATTCAATACAATTCAGTATGTTTGAATTAACCTACTTTTAAGTGTGCATTCAATGCTCTGTACTATGGTATTACCATGATTTTTGAACATGGTATCATGATAGTATATTTTCGCTTACATTTATTTAAGTGTACTCAGAAACATAGCCCTCCTTTTGTTATCTGTTTACATTTTAACTATCATTCCTAAACTTTATTCTTATGATCACTTTCTGGTTTAGGGTTAGTTTAAAGCAATTTACTGCTTATGCAACATGTGTGTAACAAATAAATGACTTCAGTACTAAGGGTTTCTGAACATGTACCATGGTAATACCACAGTATTCTTTGAAATACACTTGGACCACCTTGTAAATTCCATTGTAATGTGATAGTCTTTCAATCCCATGGGATTAACATCGAAGTACCATGGTATTGTGTTGCTTTATAAGCATAGTTTTACTATATGAGTGTTTAATAGTTTTCCTCACATCTCACATCTTTCCACACACATGCATACTGACCCATGAAACTTAACAGACATAAAATGTAAGTAATTAATCAAATATAACCCGCTAGGGTTATATAAGCATGCACCTTGAGTTGAACAAGTTAAATAAAGTAACGTTACAATCAGTTTGCACCTGTGGTTCAGTTGCCTAATTCCCCTTGTCACAATGCAATGAACGTGTTATAAAGTTTTAAAAACGTTTTAGAACAAACTTAATGCAATGCAATGTAAAATGCAATGCAGAAATACCTGCGATAAGAGTTTACTTTAGCAACTATGCAGTCTTGCTTATGTAAAGTTGACCAACAAACATGTTTCAAACTGCTATATCTTGCATGCCATTATGCGCGCGCGACATTACATTTCCACTTATAAAACTATAGTTCTCCTTCAAAGCCAACGTTTATGTCGTGCATTTGTGAAAACGCATATAAGTGCATGTAAAAGTGTCGAAGGCGATCAGACTTACAGCGCTTTTCCGCCTCCCGTCCAACCAGAATCAGTCAACAGCGCGCGGCAGCCATGACAGTTCAATCCGGGGACAACAGCAGCTCAAGCCCATGACAAGAATGCATTACCTGCATGCCACATCATACTAACGTCTAATTGCATTGTCTAAATTTCACGCATTGCATCGATGTATTAATGCCTAGCTGTATGCTTTCAGTGTGTGAAACAAGCTTTCTTTCATTAATGCAACAGATTTGATGTGCACAGAAAAGTACAGCTCTAAGAAGACAGCACGTGCTTCTTCCTCTTTCAACACACATCATTCAGCACTGTTTATAACGACCATATAGAGGCACACAGCTCTTATATGCTGCCTGAGGCGTTTGGTGCACACTCTTTTATATGAATGAGAATGCGAGAAAAGAAGAAAAACGCGCACGTGCTAACAATGTCATTTTTACTTTATTTAAATCTATTTCTACTTTTTTTGTAATTGCTATTAAATGCATGGCCAATAAAGATTTAGGTCACAGAAAACGAAACAAAACTAAAATTGTGATCTCAAAAAGTCATATTAGAATGGAAATTATTTATTTTTAAAAAGTAAGTCATGAGAATTACATTGTGTAGTATCAAGGATGCAACAATATTGAGAGGGAGAAAATGTGCATTTTAAGAATCAATCATTAATATCCAATGTTGATAGAATATTTGTCATTTAAATCAGAGGTGCCCAACAAAGGGCAAAGGGCCATAAATACAAAGGACCAAAACTCAAACTTGACCGAGGGCCGTGGGGCCAAAGTAAATGTTGCATATAACTATACTAAATTATATTAACTATATTTTAAAATTGTTTAAATACTTAAACAAAATGTTATTTTTTGAAATGTTACATCCTTTTTTTAAATCAAATGAACTTATATTGTTTGTACATTTCAAAGAAAAAAAAATGTAATTAAAATTTGCACCTGAATTTCAATAGTAGCTGTGATACTGTTAATAATGTCTTTCCTGTAAATTGCTTTTCCTTGTTTTTATTTCGCTCTGAATAAAAGCATTTGCCCAATTAAGTACACAAGGATTTCCATCCTGTAGAACATTTCTGTTTGGTGCAAATTAACTTAATAGCATCACTTCTCGGTTTCAATTAAATAGAAAAAAAAATATTCACTATTTAGTGACAGTTTGTAATGATATTCCTGCACTATAGTACCAGTCCTGCTTCTAATGTAGGCTATAAAACACATATCATTTCTTTATGGTTGCACTATGGCCAACTAAAACAAGTAAATCTGCTCTTTAAATGCTTTAATGAAATGCACATGACAAAACACATAAAAACAATAACGAGTAGGAATGTGCTGTTGTTTTTAACGTTTTTAAAACAAGTTATAATATAGCAATAAACAGAAGTTAGGTAGTGTTTCCTAATGCTGTGATCCTTATTGAGGAGAGGGTGGCCTCTAGTGGTGAGGTCGTGTTATAGCAGGCTCAGTTATTTGGGTTAAAAGGTGTTCCTTTACAAACAGCTATTACTGAAAATTGTGTTTCTCGGGTATCGGTTGCAATCGTCTTTGTTCCCACCTCTTTTTTCTGTGCAATTCTGTGATTAGTAGACTAGTAGATTAGTAGATCTGCTAAAGCTTAATTCTGATTGGTTGCGCGCTGTGATTGTAAGGCGCCTTTTGATTGGCTGAGATTGTCAATGGGCTCGCAGTGCAGTGAGTTGTTACTTTGTTTCTTGAACACAGAGTGTAAGCTTTGCTTTGATTTACACTTTGATTATAAGTAAGTTTGTTCGGCTGCTACTTTTCATCGTACTGTCTGCATGCAGGCGTCCTTGTGTGGGGTGAGTTCTTTACTGATTCAAAACACTGAAAAGTGTTCTTGGTCTGCTTTTCCCCTTTAAAAGTTACGCTTGTAGCGCTATTCTGTATTTCACTTGCCTCTTTGATTTACAGTAGGTTTATGCATGCTAGTAAGTCATTCCGCACATTGGTTCTTGTTATGTTGCCTGTGATGTGCATTGCTTGGTTTGACCCAATAACTATTGTGAACATTAACGAAGACTTAATGATCTTCTCCTCCTGATTGAGAAGTGTGCTGGACCAATCAAGACCTTCAGCGGTCTCACCGTCATCAGTGCTGATTGTTGCTGGAGCTTTGATTTGTTTTGGGGATTGGACTGAGGTGCTTTTTGCTCAGTGAAGCTGATCTGATCTTCATACAGTCTCATATATTCCAGGAGCCCAATGGAGCTGGAGGGTCAGTGGTGGAAAGGAGAACTTGCAGAGGACATCTATCAGGCCCTGCGTTACAAAGTTTGTATTCCTGTTATTGTGTTATTATTTGGTGCCACCGACCTTATGTTATAATGTCATGCATGCAGGCACAATGAACCTTGCACAAATCTATTATTACGTAATTGCCATAGTAGTGGAATTGTCTATTTGTTTTTTGCATACATAGGCAACTTTACCGAATTCATGTAAATGCAACTTGAATGGATGCATATGCAAGATTAGTGAATTCATGTAAATGCACTTGAATGCATGCATATGCAACTGTTCTGAAATAATGTAAATGCATTTGAATGCATGCATATTCAACTGTTCTGAATTCATGCATATGCATGCATTCAAGTTGCATTTACATGAATTCACTAATCTTGCATATGCATCCATTCAAGTTGCATTTACTGTACATGAATTCCGTAAAGTTGCATATGCATGCATTCAAGTTGTATTTACATGAATTTACTAATCTTGCACATGCATGCATTCAGGTTACATTTACTACTGAATTCATGTAAATGCAGCTTAATACTTGCATATGCAACTGTACTGAGTTCACGTAAATGCAACTTGATTGCATGCATGTGCAACTTTACTTGGCTATTGCATGCATGTGCAACTTATTATTGCATGAATCAGTATTATAAAACATATTAATTGCAGTGTGGTTGTCTCGTTGGATGTCCTTCAGGAGCTGCGCTTGCCTGTGTACAAAGGCCAGTCTCCACAGCTGAGTCTTAGACGATATTTCGCAGACCTTATTGCTATAGTCAGCAACCGGTTCAAGCTGTGCCCTGCGGCCAGACACTTGGCTGTTTATCTGCTGGACCTGTTCATGGACTGCTATGACATCTCAGTACAGCAGCTTCACATGGTTGCGCTGTCCTGCTTGCTTTTGGCCAGTAAGAGTCATACTCCTATTATTTATTGAAACATAATTCCTGCTCTTATTGTGTATGATGCACAAAGCACACCACAAAACATTTTGCCATAACCACTCAGCAACCATTGTTTTTAATCCAGGTAAGTTTGAGGAGAGAGAAGACCGCGTTCCGAAGCTGGAGACCCTGAACAGTCTGGGCTGCATGAGCTCTATGAACCTGGTTCTGACCAAACAGGGTCTCCTGCACATGGAGCTGCTGCTCCTCGAGACGTTTCAGTGGAACCTGTACCTCCCCACAGCTGCTCACTTCATAGAGTACTACCTGCCGGTCGCCGTGAATGAGACGGACCTACATGACGGCTGGCCAATGGTATGCATGGAGAAGACCACGCTGTACATGTCCAAATATGCTGACTACTTCTTAGAGGTCTCTTTACAAGGTGCAGAGTTTAATTCAGATGCAGTGCATTTTCACCTGTTGAATGTTGGTGTGAGTGTATAAGAACTGCATGATATACAAAATAAGAATGTTTTTCAAAAAAAAAAACATTTCCTTTCTCCGTCAAGACCATGCATTTCTGCGATTCGTCCCGTCCCTGATTGCTGCGGCGTGTGTGGCCTCCTCACGGGTAATCTTGCATTTGTGTCCGGCCTGGCCTCCGTGCCTCCAGTGTCTGTCAGCGTACACCTGGGAGCAGCTGCTGCCCTGCGTGGAGAGACTTCTAATGTGAGTTTCACCCAGAGTTGTTATCCTTAACGGAAAGCCATACAAATGGAATGCATGTAAATACAGTTTGAATGCATGCATGTACAACTTTACTGAATACATATAAATGCAGCTTGAATAGATGCTTACTGAATGCGTTCAATTTGCATTTACAGTACATGCATTCAATAAAGTTGCATAAGCATTCATTCAAGTTGCATTTACATATATTCAGTAAAATTGTATATGCATACATTGTATTACAAGTATTACATTTACTTGCATACAGTAAAGATGTAAATGCATGCATTTAAGTTGTATTTCCATCTTTACTGAATGCATGTAAATGCAACTTTATTGATGCATATGTATACAAACTCTTCAGAATGCATGTGAATGCAACTTGAATTGATGCATATGCAACTTTACTGCATGCATTTCAGCATTTTTTTGTTACTTGAAATAAAATAAACATTAATTTGATTAAAATACAACTTTATTTCAGCTAGTTGCAAAGGCGTCATTTCTCATTTTTATTCAGTTTCACTTTAAGTACCAAAATAACTCAAACTGAAAATAATGTGTTATAGTTTAATGGTAATTTTGACGCTGCAAACATGGACATCATTATCGCCCCTGATATCCTCTCCCTCCCTCTCTTTCTCAGTGCTCATGACAGTGACGTAAAGGAAGCAAACAAGCAGAAATGCCCGAAGCCGAGTGCTCAGCCTGCACAGATGGTGTATCCCGTCCAGGGTCAGAGTGTGTCCTTGCATCAGTACATGCAGCGGCCGAACACGCAATACATGCAGCAGAGCTGCCAGCCGGTGGTAGTGTCTTCTCAAGGTCCTGCAACATATCTGACACATACGGCCTCAATGCAGGGGCTCACGCAGACACAGACCATGGATGCTAAGGTCAACATGCCAGGCAGGGCTTACCAGGTGAACCCGTTGTACCCCTGCGCCGCTCCCTGCTTCGACAGGTGATGAAACCGGACAGGAAAGTATCGGACCATTTACACTGCACAGGGGAGAGTTTGTAATCATGTGTGCAATTGTGGGATTGCAAACACCATAAAGCAAGCACACTGCTCTTAAATGTTACTTGAATCAAACCACTTCAGCTGCTGAATTCTGAATCCTTTTTAATTTACGTGATTAGGGTGAAAGCTAGATGATTTAAATCACTGTAACGTTCATGAGGTGTGGGGTAATCTGAAATGTGCAATATTCTAATGCTGTTGTGCATTACCCACTGAATGCTGCCTTGTGGTGTTTCATTTGTTGTGATAAGTTTACTCAAGTATTATTATTTATGGCCATCTTTCATAAATGAAGACATCATGGGAGTTCAAAGTAACGCTGTATAAGAAATGAATGTGGTTTTTACTAACACAAGCAAGTGTTATTTTGCTCTACCTCATTGAATGCAGACTATTGTTGTCTCATAACCTTACAAATGCACTTTGGTACAGTGTTTGTTTGTAAATATAAAATAATAATAAAAATGCAGCTAGTTTTGGGTTTGGGTGTTGAAATTGTTGGTTTGTAGCCGTTGGAACATGTTCATGATTAAAATTCACCCTTCTCAGATTCACACAAACATCCACATATGAAGCTGTTTGTTTGTATAATTAATTCTACTTCACCCACCTAGTACACTGTATTGTATTTTTTTTTATTATTGTTTTTTTTGGGGGGAGAAAAATACACACATTTATATGTCATATATTTATATTATTTATATGTTTCAGGTTATGTACAATGATGATGGGACTTTTAATTTGGATTTTTGTGCTTGCAACGTTCACAAAAAATAGGTTACAATTCATGAACATAGTCAATGTTATAAATTGCTGCAGATAATCAGACTGTGATCATTTCTCAATTGGAATATATCTATGTCAGAGGAAATTATTCATTTAGAGCAAGTGATTGCAAGTGTCATTGCCACTCAAAATATGTTACAAAATACATAAACCATGCAACATAAAGAGGAACCAAAATCATAGTTTTCTGGTTAATCTAATGAATCAGTCTCTGACAACATGGCATTTTTGTGTGTGTTTTTCGTTCTAATCCCGCCGCAGCAGCTCCGTTGCTAATTATTATTATTATTATTATTATTATTATTAGTGTGTGTTTCGTTCTAATCCCGCCGCAGCAGCTCCGTTGCTAATTATTATTATTTATTTTATTTTTTTGTGTGTGTTTTTCGTTCTAATCCCGCCGCAGCAGCTCCGTTGCTAATTATTATTATTATTATTTTTTGTGTGTGTTTTTCGTTCTAATCCCGCCGCAGCAGCTCCGTTGCTAATTATTATTATTATTATTATTTGTGTGTGTTTCGTTCTAACCCCGCCGCAGCAGCTCCGCGTGTGTCGTCACATCCGGTGTCAGGAAAGGCTCTAGAATATTACCGTCGCTTCTCGTTCATTCTGCGCTGTGTGTATTTAAGCGCTTCCTGCTGCTGGCGCTCTTTCAGTCTGTCATGACATTACAAAACATATCTGCGTTAACGTTCATGTAAACATAAACCCTGAACCTGTGCTGGACGCGTCCACAGGAGCATCATATTACATATCAACAGGTAAGAAAAAGCAGGCAGGATTTATGACTGACACTCAGCGCTGTCGGTGGGTGTGGGTGCAGAAATGTAGCGGTGTTCAAGCGGACTAATGCCATATATATATATTTAGGACTGACGGAGTATGTGTTTGTGCTCTTATTTAAGGCACAAATTCGTGCACAACAGTAGTGAGGTGTGGTTTATTTGATTTTGAAAGCCTGTCATTGAAAACAAATACACATAGTTTTGCGCTAATAAGAATTAGCTGACATTCCCTCAGGACTGCGTTTAAACACCAACCGTTTTAACGGTCATTTTCGCACATTCCATTTAAAGTCATAGAGACGAGGACATTTAAATCTCACGTGCTTTGCGGTTTAAAATTCGATACAGCGTTACATTTGTTGTTATTTGGTGTATAAAAAACAAAACACTTAAAGTAGTAGTACCCGTTTTTATTGCATCCAGCTATATAGTGTTTGAAAGCTGTTAAGCAATGAATGTTATTGGACACACCTCCCAAAAACTGAACTTTCTAGAGAGATTTCTAGACAATTTTCTTTTTAGGGCGGGACTAACTTGCACGCTTTCATTTTCATCTATTTAAACCGTGGCACCCATTGACAACTGTGACAGCTGTAATAGTATAGGCTACTGGTTAGTGTTGTAACCTAGTAATAACCTAACCTAACCTAACCTAGTAAGCAGACATCAGTCAAGTAATGGTACATGCCAGGTTTGTGAGTTGAGTTAATTTTAGAGTATGTGGTTATAGTATAGTGGTGTGTATATATATAGAGTTTAGTGACGATATAAAATCTGTGAGTAAGATTCATAATATATAATGTAATAAGGTACATCTTAGTACTTCACTTTCTATGGAAGCTATGGTAACAATTTTTTTTACTGAATTGCGAGATATAAACTCAGAATTTTGACTTTTTTCTTAGAATTTTATTTTTTGCAATTCTGAATTTATATTTCGCAATTTTTGACTTTACACAATTCAGAGTTTGCATCTTACAATTTTGACTTTTTTCCTCAAATTCTGAGTTTACATCTTACAATTCTGTTTGTTTTTCGATGCAGAATAAATAATAAATAAGCTAATGTGCAACTTTTTTACTCACAATTCTGACTTTGTTCTTAGAATTTTATATCTTGCAATTCTGAATTTATATTTCGCCATTTTTGACTAGACTTTTTCCTCAAAATTGCAGTATAAACTCAGATGTTTGACACTTTTTCACACAATTCAGAGTTTACATCTTGCGATTCTGTTTGTTTTTGATGCAGAATAAATAATAAATAAGCTAATTGCAACTTTTTGTCTCACAATTCTGACTTTTTTTTCCTTATTTATATTTTTTATTTATATTTTCATCATTAAATCCCTTTTTGTCTATTTTTGCCACCCTGTATGCATTATTTATTATTATTATTATCATCATTATTATTATTTTAGTTTTAGTTATCTTTATTTTTATTGTATTTATTTATTTTTTTGTCTCTTAACTTTAGTTTGAGGTGGTTCTGCTATTTGTTTCTGTTTGTTAATAAGTGAAAATCAATAATAATAATACACAAATTATAATTAGCATCTAGTTACTGCTGCATTAAAGAGTTTGCTTTGGTCTGACAGGTGTGTGTGCGTGAAGCGGTGGAACCTGTAGGTCTTCACCTGTGGAAGAGAGCGGCCATACGGCCCGTCACTCGTCATGCTGTGCTGGGGGAATGCCTCGTACGGGCAGCTGGGTTTAGGTGGGATTGATGAGGAGATAGTGCTGGAGCCGAGGAAATGTGAGTTCTTCGAGGGCAAGCGTGTGAGGGATGTGGGATGCGGCAGACGTCATAGCGTCTTTCTGCTGGAGGACGGGACGGTGTACACCTGCGGCTGCAGTGACCTGGGACAGCTGGGGCATGACAAAGCACGCAAGAAACCAGGTAGGGCAGCAAAGACACTTTACTAGCATTAGAATATTATGGCTTTTATTGTAAGTACTTGATCTTAATTAAATTAATTGATTTGAATGATTCACTTGATTCATGTCATCAATCTGTCATCTATTAAACAATTTTAATAAGGTAATATTAAGGTGGTTCCTCTCTAATACTCCCACTTTTTATGATCTGAACATTTCCTGCTGGATTAAATCATGCCTCGCCCTCAAATGTTTTGTTAATTTTATGTAAAGTGCATTTTTGACAGCATTCCATGTTGACCTAAAAATATTCCCTGAGAATAATATAATATATTGTGAATGATATATTTATTGAATTAGTTTTGTATTTAAGATATAAGTAAAATGTTTAATTTGTCCCATTTTTGTCCTAAATGATGCATTTATTTGATTAAAAATACAGCAAAAATTTGTGAAATATAATATAAAATAGCTATTTGAATATATTTGAAAAACATTTTATGTGAATATAGTGTAAACTGTAATTTATTTCTGTGATGCGCAGCTGTATTTTCAGCATCATTACGCCAGTCTTCAGTGTCACATGATCTTCAGAAATCATTCTAATATGCTGATTTGCTGCTCAAGAAACATTTCTGATTATTATCAATGTTGACAACAGTTGTGCTGCCCAATATTTTTGTGGAAACCGTGATACGTTTTATTTTTCAGGATTCTTTGATGAATAGAAATTCATTTATTTGAAATAGAAATCTTTTGTAACATTATAACTGTCTTTACTGTCACTTTTGATCAATTTAATGCAGCCTTGATGAATAAAAATATTAATTTCTTAAAAAAAATGTCCCTGTTCAAAAACCCTAGGTTATTTTAGGTTATATCAATGAAACAGCCCGTACTTTCACAACATCCTCTGAAATCAATCTGATGGATTTGGCTGCATACTATTGTTTCGCAGAAACGCATACGGGTCGGTCAGTGTGACATTGACTGCTGTTCTAACAACTGTCGGTTCCTTAGACGTCACATGACCTCTAACTCAATGACCTAGAAGTGTCAAGCACAGACCATATGTGACCCTGGACCACAAAACCAGTCATAAGGGTCAATTTTTCGAAATTGGGATTTATGCATCATCTGAAAGCTGAATAAATAAGCTTTCCATTGATGTATGGTTTGTTAGGATAGGACAATATTTGGCCGAGATACAACTATTTGAAAATCTGGAATCTGAGGGTGCAAAAAAATCTAAATATTGAGAAAATCGCCTTTAAAATTGTCCAAATGAAGTTCTTAGCAATGCATATTACTAATCAAAACTTTACTTTCATTTAATCCAAACTGTGTACATATTTAATTTTAAAGGGCTTTTGAAAACCTAGTTATTCAGCGTTATTCTTCAGAAATTCGTAAATTCAGTTATTTTTTTTACCCTAATAAAAGTTATAAGCGCATTAAATAGTTAATAAAGAAACGTCATTCTAATGCTCATTATATTAGCGTTAGCCACGCTTATGCTAACGATTAACTACTCTAATAACAGCGTTCATTTCAATTCGACATCCAAATTAAAATATTGAATAATATTCATAACAGAAGCGGTGTTTCCCCCAGACTTGCACTCTATTTGTGGCGGCATATATATATATGCAAAATCATTCTCTGCCAGCAGGAGGCGCTTAGAGCGTGAGATATTGAAGTTTTCCCGGTAACGCTGTACACAAAGCAGCGCTCCGCTCACAAACGCTGCTCAGGCATTACAGGCAAGATTAAATGAAAATGACATCCATAATTTTCTGAAGACAATCGGTTTCCTTCAGAAATACAGAGATATAAAAACACCCGCACGGGGTTTCGACTTTGACACGTGCAGTGCTCATGTTTATTCAACGAAGTCAAAGCCTTTTGGAAAATCTATTTGTGGCGGTCAGTTTTGATATTGTGGCAGGCCGCCACAAATAAATCAATGTATGGGGAACACTGATCTAAATATGAAAAATTAAAATGAAACTTACCTGCTTGAACTCTTTCATTTGATCTGGGTGTCTTTAAAGTGTTTTGTTAGTTTGGTGTGTTTCCTCGTTTTGATGTTGCCACGTCTCAGTGCTTTTATGAAGAGAGCACATCTGCGCACCTTTCGGATAGCGCATCAAGAACCGGGTTGACTGGGTACTCGGTACCACCGGTACTTAAAAAAACCTGGTACCGTAACGTTTTCATCTTTTTAGTACCGACTTAGTACCGAAGTACTGGGTCTTTTGACAACACTAACTGGTTTTGTGGTCCAGGGTCACATATAATCAACAAGATGGTTTGAAATTGATGGGTCCTTTATTTGCATCACTGTTTCACAAGCCAAAGGATCAAAATGACTAAAAACAGACAACAACATATATTGTAATATAAAATTAACTTTCTATAAGACAAAGGAACATTAAAAACTTTGTATTAATCAAATGAATTTTGCTGTAGCAGATACAGCATATTAGAATATACACAATATATTGGCCAGTGTATCATGTAGTGCATCTATATAATTCACACAACACTGTTATATGTTTACATCCCCTCTCTAGAGCAGGTTGTGTCTCTGGATGCTCAGAACATTGTGGCCGTGTCTTGTGGTGAAGCTCATACTCTGGCTCTAAATGATAAAGGACAAGTTTTTGCATGGGGTCTGGGATCAGACGGGCAGCTCGGCCTTTCAAACATAGAGGATTGTATCCGTATACCCAGGTAAAAATACCTTTAAACCACTATAAGTATTCAATATTACAATATTATTGCCTCTGTGATGGGTTTGTCTGGACTACAAAAAAATAGATATTTTTTCAATGTATTTCAAAATATACAAAAAATGTAATTGCTAAAATATTTTTTATAATTTATTTACATAAATGTATTTTCTACCAATATGACTTTTGTTCAAGTTTATAAAAATATCTTTAAAAATATGTATAAATAATTTTTTTAAAAGCTTTTAAAAATATTTTGCCCTCCATATATTTCATTCTAAAATAATACATTCACATTTGTCATATTTGAAGAGAAAATGTATTTGTTGTCTTTAACATGTGAACTTATTATAACACATTTCAATAAAAATCTGGGGGTTTTTTTACATTTTTAACTAACTTTACATTGTCTAAAAATCTATATTACAGTATATAAAAAAATGTAAATTAAATTTTGTATATTTTTTTTTACATTGATTGATTGATTGATGATTTAATAGTGATTTATTAAAACATTCATTGATGATATTTATATTTTCTTATATTGTGATAAGAAAACATATTTACAAAAATGTACAAAAAATGGCCAAAAACATATTAGTATGAAATATATTTAAAATTGCCGTATGGGTACAAAAAAAAGCATGTAGTCTGTGATCTACGTGCATGGCATAACTGCTGTGTTTTTGTTGTCTCTTCTCAGAACTGTCAAGAGTTTGTCAGAGGTTCACATTGCCCAGGTGGCCTGTGGATATTGGCATTCCCTTGCTTTAGCCAGAGGTGTGATTCTGGATTAAACGTGAAATATTTCTAAACCTGATTATTGTGCCCTCTTTACCCTAATTATGTAATATTATTCCCAAATTCTCACTCAAGGAGGTCAGATATTCTCCTGGGGCCAAAATAAATACGGACAGCTGGGGCTCGGAATGCAGGGAGCCGGCGTCTCCTCCCCACAAGTCGTTCAGTCTTTGCAGGGCGTCCCATTTGCCCAGATATCTGCAGGGGGCTCTCACAGCTTCGGGCTCACGCTGTCTGGGGCCGTTTTCGGCTGGGGGAGTAACAGGTTCGGCCAGCTGGGCCTCAGCGACAATGATGGTAAAACAAACACCTTAGACATTCAGTTGAGCTTTCTCTGGTATAAAGATTTTTATGGTGGGATGCGTGGTGTTCTTCAGATCGCCATTTCCCTGCCTTGCTGAAGACTCTCAGGTCCCAACGGGTTGTTTACATATGCTGTGGAGAGGACCACACGGCGGCACTAACGAAGGTATGGTTGCTTATTTTAAGTGCTTAATAAGCAACAATGTAATTTATTATGACATATTTAATGCTGTACATCCAAAAGAAGGAATGACCATGGACCATCAACTTCAGTGATTATAATAGAAGCGCTGATTCAGTCGCAAATTGAAGAAAAGTTTGTTTTTGAAGGCACTTTGTGACTCTTCTTACTTCATACACAAAAAAATTTGATTTCTCGATGATTTGATATTTTATAATAGTGAATTTATAATTTCAAAATATAAAACAAAAAAGTGGAAATGAATGACTTATAAGCCATTAAGTGCTCCTCTGCTGCCATCTGCTGGTTATAGTGGTAATTTGATGTCTTTTTTTATTTTAATTTTAAATAAGTGTTTGTTTACCACAAAGTATATTTTGGCCATTCCATTAAAAAAAAACATTTAAATTGGATCATTTTTAGAACGTTAAAGTGCTGGAAATAGTTGTATGAAATGTGCAATAATGTCATTGAAAAGTGCTTGAATTTCTCTCACAAATGGTTGTACAAACCCTGAAATGAGTAATATAATAACATTCGACTCTTTCTGCCACAACACCATGGCTATAGTTAGCGTAACTACTTATGGTTTTCTATGTCAGCGCTGTTTGATAGGTATATAAAAGAGAATTCCAAAAGAGAATTTGAATGCTTCTCACTAGATCTCAGAGCCACCTTATTCATTCTGCGGTGAATTCAAACGCTTCTCACTGGATCTCGCAGTGCTGTGCAGTAACAGTGTCGCGAGATCAACATTGGTTCACGAGTAAACCTGTTCTGAGCTCGGGCCGGTTTTCTCGCATTGCGATCTCAAACGAGATTATGCTTTTGTTTCGTATGCCATTTGATGTTTCTCATATGTGACCCTGGACCACAAAAGCAGTCATAATGGTCAATTTTTTGAAGCTGAACAAATAAGCTTTCCATTGATGTATCGTTTGTTAGGATAGGACAATATTTGGCCGAGATACAACTATTTGAAAATCTGGAATCTGAGGGAGCAAAAAAATCCAAATACTGAGAAAATCGATTTTAAAGTTGTCCAAATGAAGTTCTTAGCAATGCATATTACTAGGGATGCACCGATACCACTTTTTCCAGTACTCGCCCGGCACCGATACTTTTATTTTTGGTACTTGCCGATACTGAGTACCGATACTAGGGCTGCACGATAAATCGCATGCGATATTTAATGCGCATCTTGTCAGAAAGCCGGTTCTGTAATCAGCGGTAAATCTCCATCACCTGCGTGCTTTCACATTGAGCATCGCACACATCAGCTATACATGCGTTGATACTGAATGTTTAACATTATATTCATTGCATACATATACTTCGTAGTAGACATCCTGAACTCCTTTCTGCTGTCTGTTGTTCTGTTGTTGGTGTTTCTTTGTTTGAATATGGGGCTTATCACATACTGTGGGGTATTGGCGTTTGGTATCGGGGCATTTTAACGAGTACGAGTGCGAGTACAGGAGCTCAGTATCGTGCATCCCTACATATTACTAATCAAAAATTGAGTTTTAGTATATTTACAGTAGGAAATTTACAAAATATCTTCATGGAACATGATCTTAACTTAATATCATAATGATTTTTGGCATAAAAGAAAAATCAATAATTTTGACCCATACAATGTGTTTTTGGTTATTG
>NW_015540944.1:113192-141880 GCF_001515605.1 Sinocyclocheilus anshuiensis
GACGTAGACATGTGGGGGCGTGTTTGAATGAGGCGTTTTAGCCCGGTCTGGATCAGCCTTCTCTTTTAGATAGAATCAATCCTTTTGTGGGAGACTTTGAGATTTGTAACTCTGCAGATCTTATACATGCACAAATAGCTACATAACACACTAAAGAAAAGGAAAAATAGAAATCGCATCATATGACCCCTTTAAAGTTGTCAGAATGAAGTCCTTAGCAATGCATATTACTAATGATAATACATTTTTGTTATATTTACAGTAGGAAATTTACAAAATATCTTCATGGAACATGATCTTAACTTAATATCATAATGATTTTTGGCATAAAAGAAAAATCAATAATTTTGACCCATACAATGTGTTTTTGGTTATTGCAACAAATATACCCCAGCGACTTAAGACTGGTTTTGTGCTCCAGGGTCACATATGCAACAGAAATAGCAGCTCTTTTGGTGGTTGCACCAGTGCGACCGCTCACAAAATTTAGTTGCACAGGCAGAAAATTACATGATTAGTAATTTGTAACTTTGTTTTTGTAGGAGGGAGGTGTTTTTACATTTGGAGCGGGTGGTTACGGTCAGCTGGGACACAACACCACAAACCATGAGGTGAACCCCAGGAAGGTGTTTGAACTCATGGGGAATGTGGTTGCACAGATAGCTTGTGGTAGGTAAGTATCAAACAGTCCATAATCATTGTTTCATTTTATGTCTGTCTTAGTTTTTCTGTATGAAAGCTTGAGACTACTTCCAAGAGTCTTGTATTTCTTATCATGAAGAACATGAATTGCTTTCATTTTCACCTGCATGTAAGGCAGCACACTTTGGCGTTCATCCCTTCATCAGGAAAGATTGACTCATTTGGTCTCGGCGGTAACGGACAGCTAGGAACCCGCTCGACCTACAATAGGATAAGTCCCGCCCCTGTGAAGGGCTGCTGGCAAGCCCATACTGATCCTGTGCCTATGGATGTAGGTGGGTTGACTTTGTGTACATGACGTCTTTCAACAGAATTAATATCTTTGACAGCTGTCCTTCTCAGTATTTCTCAAAAGTGTGCATTGTATTGACTTGATCATTATGCTGATGGCCATGCATGTAATACAATTTATGAATGTTAAAGTCAGTAAATCAAATAACTCTTCTCTAGGGCTAGACAGTATATCGAGTTTGTACGTTATATCGATATATTATTTATAAACAATATGGAATGAGGCAATACCATTTATATAGAGTTTGATACGAGCCCATCTGAAAAATAGCAGAAGACACAGAGTGAGCTGCTGCGGGGAAAGTGCATAATCCAGTCCTGAACATGAGACATGCTTATATTAAGGGCTTTAAAATTAACTCATAAGATATAGTTAACATGTATAGTTTAAAGCGGTTTGCCCCGTCAGACGCTCTGACAGATACATGTGCTGACAGATAGGCTACTTGCACTGTTTAATTCTTCAGTGCATAACTTACATTTCACAGGTATGTATCTGTAAGTGTTAGAAAGTCATGGAAATATTTCCAATTTGCTGTCAGGAGTGCATGATTCTTCTGCATGCGAGTCTCCGCTAAACTTCACAGACTTGAGCGAACGAATGCCGCCGCGCATGCTCAATAATTCTGACTAAAATATACATTTAGTTAAAATATTTGTTGTTGAATAATACAAGTGCCATATTTATGATTTTAAACCTACAAGTAAGTGTATTTTATGATAGCAGTAACTGTGAAGTGACTGTTGAAAAGGGGTAAGCAAAATATAATGCAATTAGTCTGTGCTTTTGTTTTTATTTATTTTCATTTTTAGTTTAGTGAATTTAACTGTTGCTTTAAAAAGCATTATTTTTGTTTTTAGATTGTAATGTTACGATGTTAGAATGTAATGTCATTTTAACCCTTTTTCGCACATAATGTGTAGCATTGCCTTCATGGTTACATTCACTTTATTTGTTTTCATAGCCTTTGATATGTACATTGTTTCATTGGACAACATTGGGCAGAATGTAAATACATAAATAGTTTTTTTTTTTTATCCAAATAGAAAAACATAGAAAATGCCGATATATATACCATATATCGCAATTTAGCCAGAAAATACAGAGATGATTTTTTGACCATATCGCCCAGCCCTACTCTTCTGCACAAATGTAACTCTAGATTACGTAGAGTTGAGTTGCACTTTAGTATTGTACATGAGTTTTTTGTTCACTCATCAGTGCCCCAGTGTGTATACTGTGAATCAGTATACTCATTCATGGAGCTGATTGAGACTCACCCAAGAAAAACCCATGTTTCAATGTTTCAGATTTGACTGGGTTGTCCATTTCAGAGGCGGAACAGAGTTACTGTGTGAAGAGGATCTACGCTGGAGGAGACCAGAGCTTCGCTCACTACGCTTTATCTCAGGTATGAGGAGCAGAGGTCAAAGGTCAAGCTAAAGGCTGCCAGAGGAATCTATATATTAATTATTCTAATTATTATATTTTTACTGTTATAATTATTGTATATCATTTTTACACAATGAGAAAAAATATACGGACAAGGCTTGATCTATCATGATTTGTTTAGATGAAAAATGCTATGAATAAAGCTGTAGTATTGGTTAATATTATTTCCCCACCAACACAGCCTTTGTTACCTCAGAAAATTGTTACATTTAGATGGCACAGTATGAAAAATAGCTTTTCTAGAGCAGTATGTACTGATGTGTTGTGTGCAGTAACACCAGGAACGTTTGATTAGAAAGAAAATAAGGTTAGCTTTAATTTCATTTTGCCTTAAAATCATATTTGCAGTGAATGAAGGACCAAAGTTTGAACATTACACAACTGCTTAACAATATCCAGTGAGATCCTTATATTAACACTAATATTTCTGTGACGCTACTAGAATGAAAGAGGAACAACTGTCTAGTTTGTATTTGTTTTATGGTATTATATGGTAAAAGAACAATCCACAGATACTGTATTTATCTGGATGTGTTATTATTTCCATTCAGCCCAAATTCTGTTTAACTTGGTAACATAACACATCAGCATCCAAAACTGGGAAATGTATTTCAAAAATGTTTAGTATGTGTTAGTTTGTACTAGGGATGTGCTCGAATAGTGAATCCAAATTCGGAAAGGCACAGAAAACGAATAACGTGTTCTACAGAAGCCCTAAAGGGAATAAATACGAGATGGGAGGAAAAATTCTCTGGCAAGTATATCGTTGGGTAATTATACTGTATATAAACTGCGGGCATCAGGAAGTCGCTATTAATATGTGGGGCATTGAAATCGCTTTTGAATGTGCGCTCGCTTTTTACTTTCACTTTCGAGATTCACGATCACACGTACTCTGTGTATACTACGGAGCAGCAGTACTTACCACATATTTCACAAGATTAGATTTTTGTCAGTGGTGCTCAGGATCTGTAAATCATTCACCATTGTCCTGTCAGTCATCTTTCTTTACTCTGTTTATGTGGTAATTTATATTTTATGTACTGTAATGTAACAGACTACCGCTAGCAAGCGGCTAACCATGTACCTTTAATGGCTCCATAGAACACGTTATTCAATTTCTGTGCCTTTCCGTATTCAGATTCACTATTCGGGCACGTCCCTAGTTTGTACAGTTCTCTTTGTAGCGATTAGCTGTTCGCTGACGTTCCCATTTAAATGACTCAGCTGTATTGCTGTAGGACGACAGCCCTCCAGTTGATCTGAGGACAACCAGACTTGATGGACAGATATACACTCTAAGCGATGACCTCATCCAGAAATGGCTCAATCATGGCCATGGGAGACTATCACCAGAAATCACCAAGTACTGCTTTTACATACTTTTCATTCATTATTACATTAAAGGGATAGTTCACCCAAAAATGAAAATTCTGTCATTAATTACTCACTTTCATGTTGTTCCAATCCCCTAAGACTTTCATTCATCCTCAGGACACAATTAAAGATATTTTAAATGAAAGCACCACATACTCTGCTTGCAAACAGTACAGTGTTTCTGGTACAGGCTGTATCGTAAGAGTCGCTCTCTCGCGTCAACACAACACGCATGAATCGTGGTGCTCTCGAGGACTGGAGAAGAAGAAGCAGCTCTCGTGAACGTGCATTGGAGATTGAAGTGGAAGTGAAGAAAATGTTAAATATAGTTGTTATTTTTTTATTTTTTTGGCACACAAAAAGCATTCCTGTCACTTCAAAAAATTACAGTTGAACCACTGGAGTAGCATGGACTACTTCCATGATGTTTTTACTACCTTTCTGGGCCTTCAAAGTGAAAGTTACTTAGGCTGTCAATAGAGGGACAAAAACCTCTCGGATTTCACTTAAAATATCTTCAATTGTGTTCATGAATGAACATAATTAACAAAAGTCTTAGGGGTTTGGAACAACATGAGGGTGAGTAATTAATGGTAGAATTTTTATTTTTGGGTGAACTATCCCTTTAAGTCGTGTAGAAGAAACTCAGTCTGATCTAATAAAGTGTGACTATGTAACCTGAATTCAAATCTAAGAACTTCATAAAGCAGTCCATCATACTGATGATGTGTGTTTGGTGTCTCTTGTAGTGAGATTGATCTTGTGTTCTCTTCAGCGAGTTGTCTCAACGGAAGCTTTCTGTCTGGAAGGTAACTAAACCATTATGCATTCAATACAAAATATTGCTCTGCGTAATCCTTATAAATAGCTGAAGATCATTTCTCAAATGAGAGTGTTTTGTTTTGCAGTAATCCAGATCACTACAACACTAACAGTAAGTGCTCAGGTGTGGACATCAACATGGCTCGCCTGCTCTACCACAGACTCATCCAGTCCGATCACCCACAAATCTCACAAATTGTGAGTCACTTGTTTATGTCATTTTATGGCATTCAGAAGACGTACGTCAACTTAACGTAGTTAAGTTTAAAGAGTAGAACTAAAGAGTAGTTCGCCCAAAAATGAAAATTTGCTGAAAATGTACTCGGGTCATCCAAGATTAGGGTGAGTTTGATTCTTCATCAGATTTGGAGAAATGGACTGGAGTGGTGTGGATTACTTGTGGATTATTGTGATGTTTTTATCAGCTTTTTGGACTCTCATTCTGACGGCAGAGGATCCATTGCTGAGCAAGTGATGCAATGCTACATTTCTCCAAATCTGATGAAAAAACAAGCTCATCTTGCATGACCTGACTCATTCAGCAAACTTTCATTTTTGGGTGAACTATTCCTAAGTGCCCATCATTACTGTTGTTACCAATGCACGGGTTAATCCTAATCCAGGTGGCTGCTAGTATAGAGAAGCATCTCCTCCCCAGATTGAGCAGTTCTCCTCCAGACATCGAGGCTCTGAGACTCTACCTCACGCTGCCCGAGTGTCCGCTCCTCAGCAACCCCAACAACTACACCACCCTCACTATTCCCTTCGCCAAGGCCGTCGTAAGCCTGAAGGACGCCCCCATCAAAGTGCTCGGTACGTCCCGTCTTCTATGACAGGAGTTTTGTTTGTTAGGCTTCATTATGGCTATTGTACAGCACCGAACAATATTTCGGTTGGCCAAAATCAGCACTTAACAAATATTAATGTGTCAACAAATATTTTTACTGCTCAATTTATATAAATATAACAGGATGACAAACGTTCATATGTGAATGTTTAACAAAAAGAATTTCTTGGCATTTGGTATTTTACCAAACATATTCTGTATTATTCAGTAGCTGTGTACAGAAAGTCTGTATATAACGTGGAGCATTTTTAGACTGTCCCTTCATTAATGGAACCACAAATGTACTTCACAAACTTCTTTGAAAGACTTCTTCTCTTGCCTAGGAAAATTTCCAGACCAGTTGGACCTTTACATTCTAGGTTTTGTTTATTGAAGTAAAAAAACAAACAAGTTTGCAACTGCATATATGTACACAATGGTCACATTTACCATGTGTAGTGCACTAATAGTGTACAATAGGCAATGGTCAACTTCTGCACATTGGTAGGTATTTCCGAAGTATTTCATTTGTCACAACTACACTTATTAAGGAAACTGGTGGTCAAAGTTTGAGCCAGCGGTCTTCCAGAGGCTGGTGGAGCTCTATAAGGAGGTGGTGGTGTATCTACTGCGGATGCAGAAACTGGGAATTCCTCTTTCTGACCAGAGGATCTTCACCTGCTTCCTGCACACCTCACTCAAATTCCTGGAGATCCTCCACTCGGTGAGCACAACAGTTAGTGATAGTAGACATTGGCCACGTCCCAATTTGCATAACATATGTCCTAAATGCTAAAATTAGAATTAGTGTGTCCCAAATCATAGTACATTTAGAAATATATGCAATAATTTACTACATTATCTGGTGATGTACTTTACATTCACCAGAAACATGAATAATTTTAGTGTGTACCGTATAAATTTGTGAATTGGGTCACATCCTGTCTTTTGATTCTGAAATAGGAAATTCTGTAATATTACTGTACATTTAGGCATTTAGCCAGATGCTTTTATCCAAAGCTATTTGTAAAAGAGCCAACGATAGTCATAATGCACAATTGCAGCTTCATTAGGCCACTAGATTCAGAAGCAGGCTAGAGAAGAGGAGAAATGCAGAAGAAATTTTATTTTTTGCTCTTATTCTCATTATCGTGCTGCAGGTTAATGAGCGTGCTGGCCAGATCATCCAGTATGACAAGTTTTATATTCATGAACTGGATGAACTCATTGACATCAGGAATGATTATGTCACCTGGTTTCAGCAGCAGATGTTCTCTGTGGTGAGTTTTCTGCATTGTTCAAAGTAATTATACACTTCTGAATTTTATGATCTTATATAGTAACTAAAATGTGAAGTGTGTAATTCCTTTGCTTACTAACAGCACCAAACTGAATGGGCTCATGTTTGAAACTTACTATTATTTTGGTTGTTCTGTTTGATGCCACTAGTGGTTTTAAAATGACACTTTTCTGCCACCTTAAATCTGTTAATCACCGTATTTTCCAGAAAATAACTCACACCTGAATACAAACTGTATTGTTGCATTGTTGAGAGATAAAAAACATAGTTAAGTTGCACCTGTATATAAGTAACATGTATTTTAGTTCCCCTCCTTCTACAATAAATCCTTTAAATTTAACTGTATTCAGAAAAGAACAAGAATGAAAAATATAAGTATAAATAAAGCAAAATTTTAGTGGAATTCATTATGAGTGGCATGTGGGAAATGCGCTATACAAATAAACTTGGGTTCACATATCTCGGCACAAATTCAAATGTTTTTATATTGGCGATGTAATATTTGGTTGTTAAATTATTATTAATTCTGTAAACACGGCTATGTACTTCAATATGTTTGCTTCTGTTTGGCTAAATGCGTTTTAGTGACATGATGAACCGATTGCAATTTGCACATGTTTGTGTGCTTGCTGTTTATTGTATTATATCAGTTGCAACACGTTTCAGATGATTTAAAAAAAAAAAAAGCAACTTAAATACCAGTAAATAGGGTAGTCAAAATTCACAGTCAAAGTAACGTTTTCCTCTCTCTCTTTGTCTGTTTTGTAAAGGTCATGGACTCTCAGGTGACCATGTGCAAATACCCATTTGTTTTTGACGCTCAGGCGAAGACAGCACTGCTTCAGACTGATGCTGTGATCCAGATGCAGGTGAGAGTGATCGGTCTCATCTCAAGATTTGACATCATGTTTTACCGCAGTGAGCTGACAGTGCTGTTTGTGATCAGATGGCGGTGGATCATGCTCAGAGACAGAACTTACACTCTCTGTTCCTGTCCGGTGGAGGAGTGGAGTCAGTAAACCCCTGCCTCATCCTCATCGTACGCCGAGAAAATGTGGTCGGAGACTCCATGGAGGTGCTGAGGAAGTCCAAAAACGTTGATTACAAGAAGCCGCTCAAGGTAAATGAGTTAGTCTCAATCTATGCGTCTTCAGTGCTGCTTCTGTGGTTTTTAATTGTATTATTTTGCAGGTGATCGTTGTGGGAGAGGAGGCCGTGGACGCTGGCGGCGTGAGAAAAGAGTTCTTCCTGCTCATCATGAAAGAACTTTTGGACCCTAAATATGGGATGTTCAGATACTACGAGGAGTCCAGGCTCATCTGGTTCACTCACAAGGTACAGTAAAATAGCACTAATGCCCACGCACATGTCTTTCAAGAAAAAAATTCTGAAGTCTTTTAGGGCCCTATGAAATCTGTTTATTTTTTCAGTTTAACATTTTCTGGATTCTTTTTTTCTTTTTTCATTTTTCTGGTTTTAATGATGAAATTAAATTTTAGCAATCAAAAAAGCATGTCCAATTTTTTTAACTTTAAAGTACATAAGGAAACAAGACAGTGATTAGCAAAAACAAGATCAAAAACATGATTAGAAGAATCAACATTCAAAAGCTCACAAGTATACATAAGAAATATGTACAAAACAAAACCAACTCTTCTTCATTCATACCTTACTCACAAGTTATATCAGATATGCTACTGATGTTGTTTCTGTAATGTAAGATGAGGAAATGTCAATCTCACACATGTCAGATATGGTTTGCTGCAGACATTTGAAGACATTGACTTGTTCCATCTGATCGGTGTGGTCTGCGGATTGGCCATCTATAACCTCACTATAGTGGAGCTGAACTTCCCACTAGCGCTGTACAAGAAACTCCTGAAGAAAACTCCCACTCTAGAGGACCTGAAAGAACTCATGCCTGACGTAGGGAGGTGGGTTTGTTTCAGTCGATCGATGAGATGACTGTTTGAGATGTTTGATGTACTATGAAAGCACACTGTGACCTAAAACTTTCCATAAACTTCTGATGTCAGACAGATGAATGATTTGGACATACGCACAATCCACATTCATGTGTCCTATTCTGTGTTGTGTAAATGTAAAGCCTGACATATGAAATAATAGTCAGAAAAATATATGTTTTAATGGAATAGCTTGTTGAACCTTTAGACCAAATTTTAAAGAAAAATCTACATATATTTTTTTTTGAGTACCATGTGATACATCAGACTTTTATGGCTCATATAGTATGATATAGTGAGAATATAGAGGAAAAACTGCTCATTTTTATTCAGAGAACCAAACTGAGCAAAAAATGTAGTTTGGTGCAGATGCTGATATTTATATATGGCCAAAAAGTACAATTAAATTCTGATGCGTGAAACGTAAATCAATGAGATCTTTATAACAGTACAGCAGATACTGACATAAAATTATATAAATATCAGTCGTCACTCTATATCTCCAATAATATGTCTTAGTAAGATGAGATTTAGATGCTTAGTTTATGATCAAAACGTACAATGCAATGCAATCCAATGGTGATTGAGAGATGAACAAATAAACGCTCCTCAAAAGCCTGATGATCATATTTGATACTCGCATCAGAAGACATGTAGTAGAGGCCTTGCGTGAATGTGCGTATCAAATATTATACAGTAGGCTTTATAGGGTTAAGTAATAATCTTGGAAAAGGTGATGCAACCCGTTTTAGTAAGAGAGTGATGTTTTTAGATTAGATGTGATCCTCAATCTATGGTTTTCTCTGTCTGTGGGTCTTCAGGAGTCTTCAGCAGCTGCTGGATTATACGGAGGATGATTTGGAAGAAACGTTTTGCCTGAATTTCACAGTAAGAACAAGATATTTGTGCATGATGTCCGTTTTTAAAAGCGTGATTCATTAAAAAACAAAAAACATGCATATAGAGTCAGTTTTATTTTATGATCGCAGATCACTGAGGAAATTTTTGGCACCACGGAGGTATTGGAGCTGGTTCCCAATGGGACGGACATCAGTGTCAACAAGTCCAACAGGTAATATATGCACTGTAATATTAACATGCACTCACCACAACTGTTGTTTAATACTAACTGACTTGAGTTCACATATAAATTCCAGTTGAGCACAGCATTTGTGACTTAAATGGTTTTTGTCACGTATTCAACCTATCCAGGCAGGAGTTCGTCAACGCCTATGTCGTTTATAAATTTAACACCTCCGTGGCTCCTCAGTTCAGCGCTTTCTATGCTGGATTTCACAAAGTGTGTGGAGGGAAAGTTCTAGAGCTTTTCCAGCCCAGTGAACTGCAGGCCATGGTCATAGGAAACACCAATTATGACTGGAAGGAATTAGAGAAGGTAAAATTATTGCACTAGCTGATAGAGTCATTTGCTCAGACTGCAGAAAACCGACAGTATGTGTTTGGAAATGTTTTGCTGCTGCTGTAGTTTGTTGACGATGTAAATGTTCTGCATGACTGTATTGATTCTCAGAGCACAGAATATAAGGGCGAGTACTGGGCGGATCACCCCACCATCAAGATATTCTGGGAAGTGTTTCACGAGCTGCCTTTGGAGAAGAAGAAACAGTTCCTGCGTAAGTGAATCATCTTTGAGTTCAGATTTACACAGTGTCCCACACACACCATACATCTGCTCTGAACAGGACCTCAGATTTGTACGTTTGTCACTCTTTTCATAGTTCTTGCACTACAGGCAAAACCACTGTGTTTTCATGCACTGGTTTTGTAACATGTTTTCTTTCAGACTAGTGGAGAGAAAACATCCAAAATACACATTTAAGTGTTTATTTTATTACACTTTATATATTTGCAATATGTACTGCATGTTTAAAGGCCGTGAGTTTGGTGCACTTCAGCAGCACGTACATGTACCAGACTTTAGTTTTATTCCCATCTGTATTCTGAAGGTTTTACAGAACAGTTTGTTCATATATCATTCACCTGGTTTTATTATTGCACTTTAGATTTTGATTACAATACATGTCTTTATTGGCCATTTTCTCAAAATAAGCTTTTTTTTCTCCACTTCAGTAACACTTACTACAAACTTTACAGTTTTATTCATATCTATATTCTGAAATGTTTACAGAGAGGTTTGTTCATATTTGTTCACCTGATTTTATTATTGCAGTTTATCTATTTGTGTCCCTGGAGCACAAAACCAGTCTTAAGTCGCTGGGGTATATTTGTAGCAATAGACAAAAATACATTGTATGGGTCAAAATTATCGATTTTTCTTTTAAGCCAGAAATCATTAGGATATTAAGTAAACATCATGTTCCATGAAGATATTTTGTAAATTTCCTACTGTAAATGTATCAAAACTTAATTTTTGATTAGTAATATGCATTGCTAAGAACTTCATTTGGACAACTTTAAAGATGATTTTCTCAATATTTAGATTTTTTTGCACCCTCAGATTCCAGATTTTCAAATAGTTGTATCTCGGCCAAATATTGTCCGATCCTAACAAACCATACATCAATGGAAAGCGTATTTATTCAGATGATGTATACATCTCAATTTCAAAAAATGGACCCTTACGACTGGTTTTGTGGTCCAGGGTCACATTTGTGTCTGTAGATTTTGATTACAATACATATCTTTAAAGACTGTTTTCTCAAAATGAGTTTTTTCCTTCACTTCAGTAACACTTACATACACTAAACATAACAGTTTTATTCCTATCTATATTCTGAAGGTTTTATTGAGGGGTTTGTTCATATATCATTCACCTGATAACATTTTATTCCTGAAAACACACTTCTATAGACTGTTGACAGTATTTTCTGATTTATGGAGTGATAAAAAGAAAAAACCCTCCGTAAAAACCTTTAATTTTAATATGTCAACGAAATCAAACAAGAACAATTTTGAATGTGGCTTTTCTGGAAATGTATGCAAATTAGCGAATATCCAATGAGATAGTGCCTCATTTGCATATTTAAACATACATTTGCAGAAAACATGTAATACAAAACGGTTGTCTTAATGTGCTGTGATTAATCACTTGGGTGAAGTATGGTGTTTAAGTATATTTACCTAAGTTGCTCTGCAAGGTTATGCTGCTCAGAATGTGAATGTATTTTAATGCCGTCTTCCTGTCACTTACACTAGTGTTCCTCACGGGCAGCGACCGAATCCCCATCCTGGGCATGAAGAGCCTGGCGTTAGTGATCCAGCCCACCGGTGGCGGAGAGCAATATTTCCCTGTAGCGCACACATGCTTCAACCTGCTGGATCTGCCCAAGTACACTAATAAGGAGACACTCAAAGAGAAACTGCTGCATGCCATCGAACACAACCAGGGCTTCAACCTCGTCTGACGTCAGCAAGCGCAAAACCAGACCGTATGTGACACACAGGTACCACACACTTCAGCCTGCAGAAACGTTTGCGGAGTTCATTGTGTGACTGCTGCCTTTGAGTTGTTTTCGAAATTAGCATAGAAATGTTTGATTTATTATGCATCTGAATAATCATCAGTTACAATTTAAATAAATTTAAATAAATTTAAATAAATTATATCTGTAAATACAGCGTCCCAGTGGGACTGAAATGTGTAAACAGTATTTGTTTATCAGAATTTTGTTACTTACTCAAAGTTTGGGGTGATATTTGTGTGCTAGTATTAAAAGATTTCTCCCCCTTTTTTACTTTCTTTCTTTATTCTTTTTTTTGGGGGGGGGATAGTTCATCCAAAAATGCACTGTAAATTTGCTGAAAATGTGCTCACCCTCAGGTCATGCAAGATTAGGATGAGTTTGTTTCTTCATCAGGTTTGGAGAAATGTAGCATTGCATCACTTGCTCTGCAGTGAATGGGTGCCGTCAGAATGAGAGTCCAAACAGCTGATAAAAACAATCCACACCACTCCAGTCCATCAGTTAATGTTTCTGAAGCAAAAAGCTGTGTGTTTGTAAGAAACAAATCCGTCATTAAGACATTTTTAACTTCAAACTGTTGCTTCCGTCTAAAATACGAGTCCATAATTCATAATAACGCTTCCTCTGGTGAAAAAGTGCATCTCCTGTCGTCTCTCACATCAAGATCCAGCCACATATTTGTTTAGAGCTGTTTAAACGCTGCTTGATCTGTGCAGATTTCTCTCCTGATTCACACCAGAACACTTTTTTCACTGGAGGAAACGTTATTATGGATTATAATCTCGTATTTGAGTTAAAAAGGTCTTAATGCTGGATTTGTTTCAGCTTTTGTCTTCTCCAGATGTTAACTGATGGACTGGAGTGCTCTGGATTACTTGTGGATTATTGTGATGTTTTTATCAGCTGTTTGGACTCTCATTCTGACGGCACCCATTCACTGCAGAGCAAGGGATGCAATGCTACATTTCTCCAAATCTGATGAAGAAACAAACTCATCCTAATCTTGGATGGCCTGAGAGTGAGCACATTTTCAGCAAAGTTTTTGGGTAAAATATTCCTTTAAACCTGCAACACACTACAGTAAGGTTCTATACGTTAACATATCAAACTAAAAATGAACAACTGTATTGTATAGAATTTATTCATTTATAAATTAATTATATAATTACGAATATAAATGAATAAATGTTAATTTATTAATACACTGTTCACTATTCATTCAAAATTCAATAACTACTGTTAGTTTATTATTATCTTAACTGTTAAAATGTATTAGTGTATGTAGAAATAACCGAGATTATTAAATGCTATTGTTTATTGTTAATGATAGTATTAACTAATGTTAGCATATACAATCTTATTGTAGTGTAAATAGTAATACTGTTAGCATTACAAAACCTTTGTTGTTGTTTTTTGTAGTTACATAGAATATATTTTTATTCTAAATGACTTCACAAACTAACACCTCATGGATGTGCAGAAATCTCATTTGCTAAAGCAGTAAGATGCAACAGATACTAAGATGTTGGATTTGCTGAATGTTATGCGACTTTTTTGAAAACATTTTGGCACGCTGTTCAGATTCACTTTAGGATGTACTGGATGAATATTCATGCAGAATAATTCTGTTCTGCACATGATTTTGTGGTGTGTGTCCTTGCAGGATCTTAGACCACTTTTGTATCATGTGCCTTAACTGAAAACACACACATATAGATTGTTTTGAGCTTTTACTTTTACATTTTTTTGAAGTTTAAGTATCAAAATCTGATAGCAGCAAATCCATCAGCGTGTCTGATGAAAACTCAATGTGTTCATCGCTGTTATAATGTTCATATATTGGAGTGGCAATGCAAAGTCTTACGGGGGTTAAGAAGTTTGCATGATTACAGAATAAAATAAAATGCCACTGATAACATTCTGAGTAATAATTTATGACCAATGCAAATAATACGTGGGTTTGATGATTCAAGTTCAAGTCTTAATCCGCTCCTCACACATGTGTCTATACTGTGTGAGCTTCTAGTTGCTGTGCCATTGTGTGGGTGCTGAAGGAAGCAATCAAACAAATGCTGACATTTTTCCTGTTTGTAAATTGTAAATAAACTCAATATTTTCTAGATTTGATGTTGTGATTTTTTTCCCCCCATGCGTTTTAGTTGTGGATTGTATGAAAGCTTGTTGCCACCATGAAGTAAAAAAATAATTGCAACTTTTTTTCTCACGATTATAAGATTGTCACAATTCAGACTTTTTGTGGAAAAAAATCTGAAGAAGTCTTGTGAGATATAAACTCGCAGTTGCATGAAGCAAAAGTCAGAATTGTGAGATAAAAAGCTGCAATTTCCCTTTTTTTAATTATGTGGCAGAAACAAACAACAGAAATGCGAGATGTAAATGCAAAACTCTGAGAAAAGTCAAAATTTTGATATAAACTCAATTCTGAGAATAAAAAAAGTCATAATTATGAGATATTCTGAGGAAAGTCTGATTTGAGATATAAAGTCACAATTCTGAGAAAAAAGTTCAAATTATGAGATCTAAACATGCAATTCTGAGGGGGGAAAGAATTATGAGATAAACCCAATCTTGACAAAAAACAGTTTCAATTATGAGATAGAAACTCATAATTATCAGAAAAAAAAAAACATCTGAATTCTTAAATATAAACTCGCAATTCTGAGAAAAAAAACTAGTGTGACATAAATTTCAATATATATTGAATATATATATAATCACGATATAACAATTACCTTTTTTTTTTCTTTATTTGGTGGAAACAAAAAAAAAACAATTGGAAGCTATAAACTCAGAAGAGAGCAATATAAACAGAATTGCAAGATATAAACTCAAGAAAAGCGAGAAAGTCTGCAGTGTTTATATCTTGCAATTCTGACTTTTTCCCTGAGCATTATGAGAAAAAAGTAGCAATTACCTTTATCTTCAGCATTTTTTTTACATTACAATGGAACAAAAAACCATCATGACCCTTTTATTGTATTAAATAGTTTTTATTATTGACTCCTGTACATGTTTGGCATAGGCAGGCAGCGGTTTCTGCAGAGGTTTAGTGTTTGTGTGGTCCAGCTCAGTGTGGCAGCTCGTGATGGACCAGTTTGTAGTGCGAGCCGCAGGACGGACAGCGCTGAGGGTTTCCCTCGTGAAGCCAGAACCAAACAATTGCGGTGTTGTCCTCCTCACCTTCACAAGACAACACACAGACACACATCTTTCCTTTAGAAAGACTTCCTTGAAAAGGATTCTTAATCTACTTATGCATGTTTTAAATTGTAGCTAATCAAGTAGATGTGCAGTAGTGTGTGTGTGTTTGTGAGTGTGCGTGAGTGTGAGCGTGTGTGTGTGTGTGAGTGAGTGAGTGTGCGTGAGTGTGCGTGCGTGTGTGTGTGTGTGTGTGTGTCTGTGAGTGTGTGTGTGAGTGTGGTGTGTGTGTGTGTGTGCGCGAGTGCGTGTGTCTTACAGAGGCAGCCGACCAGTCGTTTGTTATTGATGCTGGGAACGATATGAGGGTCGTCTCTGGTTCCAGTGTATTCCTTTGGCTTGAATATGCTGTATGGATCCTGTATTACAGATCATAGGTAGTTCAAAATTAAAACTTTACACTCACCAAAGCTCACGGTCAAACAGAAATGTCATTGTGTGTTTTACCTGGCCTTTCTTCATGGCCTGCAGGATGCGTCTCTCCAGCCCCGCTGCCTGCTCTTCATCTGTTGGAATACCTGAAAAACAGAAAACATTAGCAATGGTAGGACAATGATATGGTTGAGTAAAAGTGGACAGGTGTAACCAGAGCCCTGGAGGATAAAAAAAAAAGGGAAATATCTGCCAATAATACAGTCATGAAAAAATAAATCATTTAATTGTAAGTGAATACAGTAAAGAACTTCATATACATTTTTTTATTTAAATATAACCTATTATACCCCAGTCAAATATTCTCATTGAAATTATAATGGCATTATATCATAATCTGAAATTTATCCTCAAGGTATCAAAGAAGAATCTTAGAAGAAAAAAAAAATAACATTAATAAAGGTTATAGTACAAATACACATATACAGAGAGATAGAAGAAACACTTTGTTATGAAATAACATTCTATTTGAATAATTCAAGTTTTTATAAAGTGTTAGAAAATTAAATCAAATTTTTCACTATAAATGTATTTTAAAAACCCTAGAAGGAACACTTTATAAAAATGTTTATTAATAACAAACATATAATGCAGAAACAATTTTCACTCAGAAATTTAAAGTAAATTTCACAATGAATTACAAAGAAAAAGCTGAATTTTTAAGACTGAAAAATAATTTTCTTGTAAGAAGTACTCCCATCTTTTTTTATCATTTTTTCAAAAACTAATTTTTACAGTGTATATCAGTGTTATTTTATAATATTTATTCTTTGGTGGGGAAAAACTGAATTGTGCAACATAAACTTTAGTGATATTTGATATTTTTTTTGACATTTTGATATTTATTTTCATTTTAAAGTTTTAGTCACTTCGTTGTGTATTTTTTACTTTTTTTTTTTTTTACTTTAAATATGTATGGTATAATTCTTATTTTAATTATTTTATTACAGTAAAAGTTAAACTAAATGAAAATGAACCGTTTTTGAAAAGCTGTAAAAGTTTTTCTGCATTTTATTTCAAGTAACAATGGTTTTAGTTTAGTTATTTACAATAACCCTGGTGTGTATGAATACAAAATTCAAAATTCAGCTCTTCCATCTTTATTTGACCCTCTAACTCTAGCACTCTATTCTAATTCTATTCTTTATAAAAAATAAAAACTTGCCCCTTTTAGACTTGCACTCTATTTATTTACTAACTGCTTGTTTTCTTTCAAAAAAAACTAACACTAGCTTCTCTAATCTTTTTGTATTCTATCTATTTGTTTTCTTTTTATTTATTGTATGATTTTTTTTTTTAAACTTGCTACGTGTACTGCATTAAGCTAACTGAGGCTTGTTATAGCACTTGTATATCATTGCTCTTGTGTTGATTTTGATTGCTTCCATCGTCCTCGTTTGTAAGTCGCTTTGGATAAAAGCGTCTGCTAAATGTCTAAATCATTACTTCTACTTGCATGTACATTCACTAATTATACATTAGTTATATAAGCAGTATATACTGCAATAATGTTACTAATTTAGAGTGTCACTAGCATGTTACTCCAAAAAATATTTTTATGTTTACACTCCAAACAAAAATAAATAATAATAATGTTTTGGTCTTGACATTGCGATGACAGAATATGTCCACTAGGTGTCGCCCAACAGCGGGTGAATAAAGCGGCGCCCTGATCCAGAGTCACTGGCACATTAACATGAGTTTAGTGCCAAGAAAGGCCAGAGCACGGCCTCCACAGAAGAAAGAACACACAACCTTGATTAAACTCACTGCGTATATATCATACGAGCCTCCACGTTATTGTTTTAAGTCATGTCTAGCGTATTTAAACCCTACTTTCATGTGTTCTTCAGATATTAATGAGCGGTTTCATGCGTTTCTGTTGTGTGACAGCATGTATGCATAAGAGAGTATGTCACTCATTCAAAACTATAGACCAGGACAGCATATTGCTTTATTTTTGTACGTGCATTAATGATATCAGTAGGTTATCTTGCGCGAGATCTGCTTAACTTGTCTATAGAGATTGTTGAATGTCTCTCACCTTTACCTGCCATCGCACGCTGAGCTGTTTTCATTAAAATATTCTGTCTTCCCATCAGAGTCAGGCGACAGGCTCTCAGAAGGACTTTACTTGCCATCTTGACTTTAAACGCTAGGTCTTCTGTGCGTGCTCCACTGGCGATCACTACAGTGTGCACTAGAGTCAGTGAAAGTCGAGAGAATGATTGACACATGGGACTGACCAATCACAGAGAAGATCCGCTGGACTTTGACCAATGAATGAACACACGGTTGAGGATTATTATAAAAAAATAATAATAAATAATGACTTCTAAATGTTTGTCCTATTCCACAATACATTGTTTTATTTATGCAACATTGGCTGACAATTAAGCACAACACACACAGACTATAGAAACATTATAACATATATATATATATATATATGCCTCGAAATGCTGATTGCACAAGGAACTCATATCATAAACACTTTTATCATTTTCTTTTCTAAAAATAAAATTATGACTAAAAAAGTGATATTTTTAAGACACCCCTGGCTTATATGTAGTTACATTTATTAATTGAATGCAATTTTCTATTAATATATATGATTTAATTAGCGATATATTCGTTCAGTAAATTATGAATGACACATATGAATTAAAATAAACTTTATAATCACTGCTTGTGCAAATCTGCAGGCTTGAAAACATGTTTTACTCATATTTCAGGAAAACTATTCTGATTGGACATTTAAGGCATGCGAAGCGTCACTGCTGAACATTAATATTAACATCCTACAAAACAGACAGACAGACAAAGTCAATGTTATGCCAGAAATGGTGAAGCATAGTGAATGATTGGTCAGTTCTGATTCTTTACTCTATATATGGAATACATGCACTTACACACAAAAGCATATAGAGCAACAGAAAATATGCATTTATATTTCATAGTTCCTGAACTTCTGTAAAAGGCCCGAGGGAGCTTCACCAGCCCAGCGAAACCTGTGGTGCCAATGATCACCTGTGAAACAGAAACATTACAGTCACTCATTTATAGCTGAAGAATTGTAAATAGTTATAAAACTCAATGTCTTACTGGATGGCAGTGACGGTTCAGACGGTTTCTCCTCCAGACTCACTGGATCTGGATCTTTTGCAGCCTCAAGCATCGGCTCTTTCTTGGTCCTCACAGCCCAATGCATTGACTGAAATTTTATTTTCGGGGACACAGTAATGCAATTATTATAAATTGTTATAAATGTAATGAATATATCACCTAACTAACACTCACTGTTTTAACGGAGTCACTGAGCGCTCGCCACTCACTGAACGGGATTACAATTCGACTTCGGAGCCAGAGATCGTAATTCTTTCTTTTCTTCTCATCTGTGAGAACCTCTTTAGCTTCCTGTAACTTCTGGAAGTCCTCCACTGCAGAAAAGTGTGTGAGAAACAGATTCAAACACTCGCAAAAGGGACGTTCAGAACGATTTGACAGATTCATGCATTAATGTTCCTGGTCTTACTGTGAATAATTCATCAGTCAAGTTATTGTGGGAAAAAAAAGGAAAATTATTTGTCTTTGTAATGTTTCATCATGTTAGTTTAGGTTAGTGCAAACCAAGAAATAATTTAAAATAAATAAATAAATATAGCATAATAACAAATATTTTAATTAATCAATTTAGAAAAAAATATGATCAACATTTAAATCTATAAAAAATTACAAAAAAAATAATTTAGTCATTCTTAAAAACCGTGCCAACACAATCCACTGACAATTAATCTTTAAATATTATAAGTATTTTTTTAAATATCTTTTTTTTGTAATTTGTTTTATTTCGTTGTATTTATTTTATTGCATTAATTACTAAATTACTTTTTTGCCATTTTTTTAATAAATTATATTTAGATCATTTAGTTATTTTAAAATGATTAAATTGTCTTTATTACATATATATATGCACTGCTGTTATTATGCTGATTTATTATCAAAGGGTTTTTTTTGGAACCTGTGATAATTTTTCAGGATTCTTTGATGAATAAAAAGTTAAAAAGAACAGCATTTATTTGAAATAGAAATCTTTTCTAACAACATAAGTCTTTACTGTTGCTTTTGATCAATTGAATGTGTCCTTGATGAATAAAAGTATTAGTTTCTTTCGGAAAAAAAGAAAGAAAAAAAATGTACTGACCTTAAACTTTTGAACGGTTTTATATATATATACATATCATTTTTGTTATTCTTGGTCTTACATCACTAGCTGCTCTCACTCAGGTCCTGTAGAACGTCATGTTTTTCCTCCGATCATTAGTATCTTTTTTTAATAAATTATATTTAGATCATTTAGTTATTTTAAAATGACATTTTATTGTAAATTAATTGTCTTTATTACATATATATATGCACTGCTGTTATTATGCTGATTTATTATCAAAGGTTTTTTTTTGGAACCTGTGATAATTTTTCAGGATTCTTTGATGAATAAAAAGTTAAAAAGAACAGAATTTATTTGAAATAGAAATCTTTTCTAACAATACAAGTCTTTATTATCACTTTTTATCAATTTAACACGTCCTTGCTGAATAAAAGCATTCATTTCTTTCAAAAAAATAAAAAATTAATAAATACTGACCCCAAACTTTTGAACGGTAGTGTATATTGTTAGAAAAGATTTCTATTTTGAATAAATGCTGTTATTTTTCATTTTTTATTCATCAAAGAATCCTGAAAAAAAATCACAGGTTCCAAAACAATATTAAGCAGCACAACAGTTTCAATCATTGATAATAAATCAGTATATTAGAATGATTTCTGAAGATCATGTGACACTGAAGACTGCAGTAATGATGCTGAAAATACAGCTGCGCATCACAGAAATAAATTATATTTTAAAGTATATTAAAACAGAAAACCATTATTTTCAATTGCAATAATATTTCACAATTTTACTGTTTTTTCTGTATTTCTGATCAAATAAATGCAGCCCTGATGAACAGAAGAGACTTCTTTAAAAAAACACAAATCTTACTGACCCCAAACTTTTGAACGGCAGTGTAATATATGTGTTATATAAATTACTTTTTTGTAAATTAATTTTTAAACAGATCAATAATTGGCCAACATTTGGCATTTTATGGGTCACCACCTACTGGAAAATAAATCAATCGACAACTGTGAATGTTTTTGGACAAAAGTCATTGCAACTAATGAATATGATAATCATATCAAAGTATTGCCAGAGTATCATTTTTAAGGGGTGGTGTTAATGACATTAGATCTTTGCACACACAAAATGATGAATGATTGTGTTTGTACCTGCTTTGGGGTTGTCTGGGTGTTTGTCAGGATGGCAGGCCAGAGCTCTCACTTTAAACTCATTGACAATCTGTTCAGTCTTCGGAAGATGCACATTTGAGTCAAAGATTAGCATGCAATGATGGATAAGCGTTTGCATTCCCAGCTATTTAATCAATGATTATTACCAGCATGATGACTGATGTCAGGCTCAACAGGCTGTTCTGCTGTTTTCATTAGATGTGTAAAAACCTCTTATTCTGTCGCATGCATGTTAATGCAATTATCATATGTTTTCACATTGTTTACAATAGCTGAAATGAACAGACATGTTGCCTTTGCGATTATAATAATACAACTTTGCCGTAATAAACTAGCGGAAATAATAACACACAAGCCCTAAAATAAATTTTAAGAGTTGTAGTAAGTTGTGTGTTCACCGTTGAGAGTTCATCGCAGCCGAGCAGCCCGTAATAATCCTCCAAATCCTCCCTTCTGCAGCTCAGGATCGCCTCCATGCCTCCTGCACTCAAGCGCAACACAAACTACCGTAAACTCCCGTAAACGGGTGCTGCAGGCAGTCGGCCGCAGTCTACAGAGCGCGCATGCGCGCAGCTATTTGGAGCTTTACGGCAGAAGGGCTTTTAAATGACGCAGACGCTCTGACTCACTAAAATACCAGGGGCACGTTCAAGCTCAAACCAGTGCGCACCGTTTAGCTACGGTTTCCGGTTTGAACAACATGTTTCCTGGAAACGGTGTGCAACGGGGTTTGAGATGCGTTTTCTCTTGTTTGGTGGGTGTGTCCAAAAATGTCAGCCCAATCAGCAGCATGTATATAAACCACACGGTATTAAAGAGACAGCTCGCACAATGTAAGCCTAATACTCACAATTAAAATAATAAGGTTATATAGATCATAACACAGTCTCGGAGGTAAGAAGTGGATTATCCTTCACCTGAAATGTTTGTCTTTTCATCCTGAAATGCGAGGCACATGTTGGATCACAATAATTAGGAACCACAGTTTCCACAAATCCCTTCACTCGATTGGGATGTTCTCTTTTATTCTGGAGGGCAAGGGCAGTGACTGTACCATCGAGTGTATTTTGCAGTATTAAACACGTATTTATGCCGATTTCATCAGGCTCCGAAAATTCTTCAAAAAGAACACAAAGAATGGCCTTCTCAGCTGCCGTAGCTGTAACTTTTGCGTCATCAGAACAGAGTTCAATGCACCACCGTTTCCGTTTAAACAACGTTTTGCACCGTTTTGTCGGGCTGAACGCAGCCCAGACTTCTGATTGAAATCTGTGAAAAAGTAAAAACGAAATGACTTTTGATGCATCTTGATTTTTATGTGAGTATATTAAAAATCATAAACACAGATAATGATTGAATTTTTATAAAAAAAAAAAAAAAAAATGTAAATGTTTTTTTTATTTTATTTTTTATTTAAAAAGACCCTCTAACACTTGCACTCACTATTCTATTTCTATTCTTACTACTTGTCTTCTTTTTTTTTTTAAAGCCTCTAACACTAGCGTTCCCTATTCTTTTTCTATTCTATCTTGTTTTCTTTTTATTTATTATAAAAAATATCCCTCTAACATTAGCGTTCTCTGTTCTTTTTCTATTATTTTGACTTGTTTTATTTTTATTGTTAAAAAAAGCCTCTAACACTAGCGTTCCCTATTCTTTTTCTATTCTATCTTCTTGTTTTCTTTTTATTTATTATATATATATATACATATATATAAATCCTTGCTATGTGTACTGTGTTAGCTTGTCACAGCACTTGTATATCGTTGCTCTTTTGTTGATTTTGATTGCTTCTATTGTCCTCATTTGTAAGTCGCTTTGGATAAAAGCATCTGCTAAATGACTAAATGTAAATGTAATTGCGCTAAAAGTACCAGCCAAATAGTATTACCCTGATTGTTGCATGCAAAGTTTGCATTTGGAGCGCTCAACAACACCATTAGATCAATGGGCTCTGTCAGTGCTTTGGCAAGGTAACGCTATTTTTTGCCATGCAATAAAGCTAAGTTCAAATTTAAAATATTGGTACAGTAAATAAAGTGCACAAAATCAGTATTTTGTTTAGGCAGTATTTGTGGCACTTTTGTGGCACATTTGTCCAAATATTTGTGGCAGATTTCATTGGTTATTTTTATGCCACTGATAAAGCTTTTATATGTAGTTTGGAGCAACAAAATTATGTTATGTTATTGTTGGGTAACAAAGGGGTTTTATAGGTTTGACTGAAATAGTAATGCAATAACTGACACTTTAAATCAATGTTTCAAGAAACAACAACAAAAAAATTGAACAAAAAACAGATAATGACAAAAAAGTAGCCATTGATAATATCTAAACATTATGTAGTAGTATGGTATATAGTATCCAAATCAAAATGTAATGAAATTAATTTATGTGTGATTTATGTGTAAATTATGTGCAATGTCTTAGCCACTAGGGATTGTTACATAGGGCTATACAGGCATCTAGTGGCAACACAATGATATTACAGATACTAAATTGTGCAAAATGTTTATCTTAACAGTCAATTTACAAATAATGCATTCAGATTTGTGGAACTCAATGCACTGAATCTCCACAAATTAGTGTCGTTACTATGACAACCAATTTGAATGTGACAAGCAACTGGTGTCTGAAAAGAAAAGAATTATATATATATATATAATTGGTGTGTGTGTGTGTGCATGCGTGTGTGTGTGTGTGTGTGTGCGCGTGCGTGTGTGTGTGTGCGTGTGAGAGTGTGTGTGTGTGTGTGTGCGTGCGCGTGTGTGTGTGTGTGTGTGTGCGCGTGCGTGTGTGTGTGTGCGTGTGAGAGTGTGTGTGTGTGTGTGTGCGTGCGCGTGTGTGTGTGTGTGTGTGTGCGCGTGCGTGTGTGTGTGTGCGTGTGAGAGTGTGTGTGTGTGTGTGTGCGTGCGCGTGTGTGTGTGTGTGTGTGTGCGCGTGCGTGTGTGTGTGTGCGTGTGAGAGTGTGTGTGTGTGTGTGTGCGTGCGCGTGTGTGTGTGTGTGTGTGTGCGCGTGCGTGTGTGTGTGTGCGTGTGAGAGTGTGTGTGTGTGTGTGTGCGTGCGCGTGTGTGTGTGTGTGTGTGTGCGCGTGCGTGTGTGTGTGTGCGTGTGAGAGTGTGTGTGTGTGTGTGTGCGTGCGCGTGTGTGTGTGTGTGTGTGTGCGCGTGCGTGTGTGTGTGTGCGTGTGAGAGTGTGTGTGTGTGTGTGTGCGTGCGCGTGTGTGTGTGTGTGTGTGTGCGCGTGCGTGTGTGTGTGTGCGTGTGAGAGTGTGTGTGTGTGTGTGTGCGTGCGCGTGTGTGTGTGTGTGTGTGTGTGTACGCGCGCGCGCGCGTGTGTGTGTGTATTCAGATGTAACCCCCTTTGTAATCATTATCATTTTCATAAGTAACTAATTTAATTACAAAGTTTCTTTCCTCAGTAACTGTAACAGATTACAGTTACATGTATTTTGTAATTAAATTACGTAATTCCGTTACATGTAACTAACACTACAAAAGACATGTATTTTTTTTTTTTTATCTCATTTAAAACTCTCGAAACTGGATAAATTAAATAAATAACTTTAAAGAAACTTGTTTAACTTTATTGGTGAGACATTATTTACTAGGTAACCTCCGCTCAATTTGATTATACAGTGAATTTCAAAATAGTTTGCATTTGGGTAACGATGTTTTTATTTATTTATTTTTTTGTAGCGCTATTTTTATTTAAATTTTAATTTTAAACAGAATTCAACAGCAAGTTCTTGACATATTTCTCACATTTACACATTTTGTAAGTACAAATTCAAACACAATTTAAATAAAATAATAATAAAAAAAAAAACAGAACTTAAAAGAGAAAGAAAAGAAATGTATTTCTGCATTTTGATTTGCACGCTCCGGTCCGTCTGCTCGTGACGTGACGTCACATCATTACCGGAAGGTCCTCGCGCTCCTCCTCCGTTCACTCCCTGGCGAAGATGGCGGACGGCGAGAATAAACGGGCCGACGCCGCCGAGCCGCTTCCGAAGCGACCGAGACTCCCGGATCCGCCCGGTGATCCGGAGCACAGCGCGGCTGGCGGAACCGAGCCGGTGGAGGCGGAACCGGAACCGGCGCTGAGGACCGAGTCCCATCAGGCCTCACTGAACAACAACAACCACCTCACCGAGCCCGAGCTCTCCGGTACGAGCGTCCTTAGCGCTTTAGCTCGTTTATTACTTATTTTGGGAGATTTTAAAATTGATTTCTCTCATGCTGATGTCAGGTTTACTACGTTCACTCAGTTACATTTGTGGGGTCTGTATTATTATTATTTAATATAATAGCAACTTTTTAAATTTTGTTTTAATTATTTGTAAAAATATTTTTAATGGTTTTATTTTTATTATTTATTTAGTTTGTATGCAATTTCAATATTTACTTAATTATTTAATTATTCAGTTAATTATTATTATTATCATCTGTGGAGTTCAAATAATTATTTAATACTATAAAAACTTGTTTTTAAATGTTTTTTATATTTTATATGTAGGTGTTCATTATTATTAAATATTATTTTGTTATTATTATTTAGATTTGAAGGTTTTATTGATTAGTGGAATTTATTATTTTACATAATTTAAATATGTAATCTTGTAATTATAAGTATTAATTATCTAATAACTTATTTAGTTTTTAATTGTTTTTATACTTAAGTGTTTATAATTATTGTTATTATTTAATAATGTAATTATTAAATATATTATTGTTATTTATATTTATGTAATTTAATTATAATTAAATTGTATTTAAAATTGCAATTAAATTCTATTTTATTTTATTATTGTTATTTATTACATATTATTTACTTACTCAGTTATTACATGTTATTATTAATATTGTTGTATTTAGTTTTTGAGAGCATGTCTCAATTCTGTCACTGCTTTGACTTGTCATTGTCAACTTCATAAATATTTCATGCTTTCTTTCTACATTTATTTACATGCTTTATTAAAATGTATTTAGTCACTGTAATAATGCTGATCAACACATAGTATTGCACTACCTTGTTTATTTATTAAAATACATTTTCTTCAAAGAAATATAAAACAAGTCATGTATAGAATTAAATTTGCACAAAACTATTATTCTAAGCACTAAGCCAAAGAAAGCGCACAAAATAAGCATCTAGTGTAGTGGAATACGGTTGTATTATGCTGCTATTGTTGCTGTTATTGTTATGTTATTGTGTTTTTGTGTGGTTTGCATGCAGACTTAATTGAGGAGGGTGTGCATCCCAATGGTTTCACGTCACCTGATCTTCTTCGTGATGATGATGATGATGATGACTGCTCGTCTCACGCCAGCTCCAGTGACTGGACCCCTCAACCACAGATTGGTAAGATCAGCTAGTTTTATCCTCAGTTGTCTGCTGTAGAAGTGTGTGTTTTGGGAATTAACCCCTTTAGTGCCACCGGCCCACAGGTGGGCCCAATGGCGCTCTTTTTTTTTTGTTGTCTTTTTTCTCTTATCACATCTTTTAGTAATCATCATAAAGCTTAAAACCTCAGAATTCATCCATTTTTAAATCGGACATTGCGTTACCATGGAAATGGTACTTTAAAATCTTTTAGTGGACTCCTCCCCTTAGTGGGCGGAGTCAAGTGTCATATTACAAAATGTATTACGCTCTTTTAGAATCAGAAGTTTTTTATAATCTTGCCAAAATACGTATCTTTGGAAAGGTCTGAGTCTCAAGATTTTATATTTGGTGGTTATTTTTTGATAGAAGTAATATTGACAGAGAAATTTAGACCAGAAAAGTGCATCAACAAAAATTCTACAGAGTTTGGATGCCACCCGGTGGCTGTTTGTGGTATAACGCTCTAAATAAAATCTCACAGGAACCTACATTTTTTTAATATCAACTTCAAATTTGGAACATAACTTATTTAGACATAAGGCTTTAATTTTACATCAATTTTGGATTTAAAAATACTTTGTAAAAAATTTACTTTTGTATAAAATGACAAAATTGGAACAGTGCATTTTCTTTTCAGTTAATTTAAACTTCTATAACTTTTTGATACTTTAATATTTTATAAGGATAAAATCCACTTCTGCAGTAATCTGCAGATTGTCTTCTTAAAAACGAGTCCAACCTTAGGTCTATATTCCAAAGTTTTCATGAATTATAATAATTCAAGTTTGGATAGTGCACTTTCACGCCTATGTTCAAAAATGGGGGGGTGTGGCACTTAAGGGGTTAAACTAAGGCCTGGTTTTCTTTTAGGCTCCTATCGGTTCATTCAGCAGCACGTCATGAGAGGAACCGACCCGAGGGCCATTTTGAAAGACCTGCTTCCCGAAACGGTCCTCCCGCCGGATCTCGACGACATGACGCTGTGGCAGATCATCATCAACATCTCCGAGCCGCCCAAAAGAAAGAAACGCAAAGACGTCAACACATTAGAGGACGTCATCCGGCTCCTGAAGGAGAGGAAGAAGACGCTTGTGCTCACTGGAGCCGGGGTGCGTTGTTGATTTCTACTTCAATTCAAGCACGCTCTTAGGATGTTTCCAGTAAACTGAATGTTCCTCTTGTTCCTCCACAGGTGTCTGTTTCTTGTGGGATTCCTGACTTTCGGTCTAGAGACGGCATTTACGCTCGACTCGCTGTGGACTTTCCTGACCTTCCTGATCCTCAAGCCATGTTTGACATAGACTACTTTAGAAGAGATCCAAGGCCTTTTTTCAAATTTGCCAAGGTTCGAAACACTGCTTTCTGCCATAAATGGAAAACAATTACTGCGCTGATGCTTTTCAAATAATGGAACATGCACTGGTCACTTTGGGCTATTTTGCTTCCATAACATTTCAGACAAGTGGAAAGAAAACGGTCTAAATACACTTTTAAGTGTTTACTTTATTGCACTTTATCTGTTTGTGTCTGTAGATTTCAATTACATTGCTTTTATTTGACCAAAAATACAGAAAAAACGGTAATATTGTAAAAAATTTTTACCATTTCAAATAATGGTTTTCTATTTTAATATACTTTAAAATATAATTTATGTCTGAGATCAAAGCTGTATTTTCAGCATCATTACTCCAGTCTTCAGTGTCACATGATCTTCAGAAATCATAATAATATTCTGATTTATTACAGTTTTGCTGCTTAATATTTTTCTTTTTTTAATCTGTGATACTTTTTTCAGGATTCTTTGATGAATAAAAAGTTAAAAAGAACAGCATTTATTTAAAATAGAAATCTTTTCTAACAATGTAAGTCTTTATTATCATTTTTTATCAATTTAACACGTCCTTGCTGAAAAAAAGAAAGAAAGAAAAAATACCGGCCCCAAGCTTTTGAGCGGTAGTGTATATTGTTACAAAAGATTTCTATTTTGAATAAACACTGTTATTTTTAACTTTATCACAGTAAAAGTATCACAGGTTCCCAAAAAAATATTAAGCAGCAAAACTGTAATAAATCAGCATATTATTGTGATTTCTGAAGATCATGTGACACTGAAGACTG
>NW_015540944.1:141928-147852 GCF_001515605.1 Sinocyclocheilus anshuiensis
TTTAAAGTATATTAAAACAGAAAACCATTATTTTAAATTGCAATAATATTTCACAATATTACTGTTTTTTTCTGTATTTCTGATCAAATAAACGCAGCTTTGATGAGCAGAAGAGACTTCTTTAAAACACATTACAAATCTTACTGACCCCAAACTTTTGAAAAGCAGAGTATATTCTGAAGGTTTTTATGGAAGGGTTTGTTCATATATCAGATGCCTAATTTTATTATTGCACTTTACGTCTGTAGATTTAATTTACAGTACGTCTCTTTAAAAAAAGCCATTTTCTCAAAGTGAGTTTTATCTCCACTTCAGCAACACTTTATTCCTATATATATATATGTCTATATTCTGAAGGTGAGGGGTTTGTTCATATGTCATTCACGCTGATTTATATAACATTGTACTCCTAAAAACATGGTGAAAATTTATTTTTGTCTGTCTGTTTGACAGTATTTTCAGATTTATGGAGCCATAAAAAAGGAAATGCAAAATCCCCTCTGTAAAAACCTTTAATATGTCAACAAAATCAAACAAGATTTTTTTTTAATCTGAATGTTTCTGGAAATGTATGCAAATGAGTGAATATTTAATTAGATAATGCATCATTTGCATATCTGAACATAACATTTAAAGAAACGTTTGTCTTTAATGTACTGTGATTAATCACCTGGGGAATGTATGGTGAGATCTTTTAGTTAAAATGTTTACCTTGCAATAAAGATTTATGTTTACATTTATGCGTTTGCATGCACTTATTCATCAAAATTGCATACATGTCATTACATTTATGCATGAAGATAAATAACAATATCCTCTGTTTGCATATGATGTAGGAAATCTACCCGGGACAGTTCCAGCCGTCTCCATGTCACAGGTTCATATCAATGCTGGATAAGAAGGGAAGGTTACTGAGGAACTACACGCAGAATATCGACACACTGGAGCAAGTGGCTGGAATCCAGAAGATCATTCAGTGTCATGGTAGATCTGCTCAGAATTCCTCATATAAACCTAGATTTTATTATTCCGTCACTATCTAGACTCTTTTCTTTATCCTCCGTCTCTTACAATTTAATTTTAGGTTCTTTTGCGACTGCTTCCTGTCTTGTCTGTAAACATAAGGTTGACTGTGAGGCCATAAGGGAGGAAATATTCAATCAGGTATGCTCGAGTATGAAAATTTAAAGGAACAGTTCACCTAAAAATGAAGCTTTGCTGAAGCTGTGCTCGCCGTCAGGCCGTCCGAGATTAGGATGAGTTTGTTTCTTCATCAGATTTGGAGAAATGTAGCATTGCATCACTTGCTCTGCAGTGAATGGGTGCCGTCAGAATGAGAGCTGATAAAAACATCACAATAATCCACAGCACTCCAGTCCATCAGTTAACATCTGGAGAAGACAAAAGCTGAAACTAATCCAGCATTAAGACGTTTTTAACTAAAATACATTGAGTCCATAATCCATAATAACGCTTCCTCCAGTGAAAAAGTGTTCTGGTGTGAATCAGGAGAGAAATCTGCACAGATCAAGCAGCGTTTAAACAGCTCTAAACTAATATGTGGCTGGATTTGGATGTGAGAGACAACAGGAGATGCACTTTTTCACCAGAGGAAGCGTTATTATGGATTATGGACTCAATGTATTTTAGTTAAAAACGTCTTAATGCTGGATTAGTTTCAGCTTTTGTCTTCTCCAGATGTTAACTGATGGACTGGAGTGCTGTGGATTATTGTGATGTTTTTATCAGCTCTCATTCTGACGGCACCCATTCACTGCAGAGCAAGTGATGCAATGCTACATTTCTCCAAATCTGATGAAGAAACAAACTCATCTTCATCTTGGATGGCCTGAGAGTGTGTAAAATTTGCAGAAAACTACATTTTTGGTTGAGCTGCTCCTTTAATATGTGCTTGCGGTTGTGTTGTGGCTCATGAAACCGTTGTTGTTCTGCTGCAGGTTGTTCCTCACTGTCCGAGGTGTCCGTCAGATGTCCCGTACGCCATCATGAAACCAGACATTGTCTTCTTTGGCGAGAACCTTCCAGAATTTTTCCACAGAGCCATGAAGCAGGATAAAGATGAGGTGGATCTTCTCATCGTGATCGGCTCCTCGCTGAAAGTGCGGCCTGTGGCTCTCATACCCAGTGCGTAAACGTTTTCTGTGTCTGCAGTAATCTGGGTTGCTTTTGCATGTAAAAATAGAGTTGTTGCACTCGATAACTAACTATATTGTGTGAGTATTCAGATGTGATGCATCAGGTCAGGTTGAGACACAAAAAAAACTAATGTAGAGCAATTCACATGCACAGATAAGATTTGAGTGTTTTCAGATGAATAATTCAGATGCTGTTGTTTTTGAAGCTTAATCAGCAATTTAGTGGATACTAAAGATGGTGTCATTGTGATGCTTTGGTATTGATAGGTATTCATATACATCAGCGATTCCCTAAAATATTTCTTATTTTAGTCCCCCTGAGAAATATAATTTAATAACACGTCTGCATGTTCACGGTTCTCTCATGTCGGTTAATTGTCACATGACATGCAGGTAAACAAATGAAATAATCTTCTTCAAAATGTTCTTTTTATTCAATATACTTATTGTAATATTTTTAAACATTCTTTTAAAATATTATTTTTCTTTTGTAATTTTTTTTGTTGTTAAATTTATTTAAGATGCGTAAAACAAAAGCAATCGGATATTTATTTTTGTGAAGTTGTAGGTTTTTAAAAACTCATTGCATGCATTTAATTTCATTAAATATATTTTTTAATATTTTTTTATATAGTATTTTTGTAATTTATTTAAGTATGATGTATTTAAATAAAATAAAAAATAAATATATGTACTTCAAATAAGTTATTTTAATTATTTTTCAAATTTTTAATTATTAAATAATAAAAAAGGCAAAAAATAATAAAGACAAAAAACTGTTCATGTAAAAGATGCTTAAAACAAAAGCAATCAGATATTTATTTTTACAAAGTTTTAGGTTTTCAAAAACTCGTTGCACAGACGATGTAATTTCATTAAATATAATTTTTATAATATTTTTAAAATATTCTTTTAAAAATATTCCTAAATCTTTTTTTAGGTGTTTTTATAAAAATGTCACTAAAAATAATTATAATAATTACAATCAATAAAAACGTTCTGTAAGTCTTAAAAAAATCTTTTTATGATTTAATAAATTAGCTTTTCATCAACTCATGAACTCTAGTATGGAAAACTGTGCTATTACATAGGATTTACATGGTTTTCTACTAATATTCCATTGTATGGTTTAAAATAATTTTACCTTTCATAAAGTGATTTGTTTTGTACGTCTGTGTCTCTCTGAAGGCTCTATACCTCATGACGTGCCTCAAGTCCTGATCAACCGCGAGCCGCTGCCGCACCTGAACTTCGACGTGGAGCTGCTCGGAGACTGTGACGTCATTGTGAACGAACTCTGCCATCGTCTGGGAGGAGACTTCGAGCAGCTGTGCTTCAGCTCGTCCCGTCTCAGCGAGATCACGGAGAAACCGTCCGCTCAGGGGCCCGTCACAGGAGCGTCAGAGGACGTCCCAAACACTGAGTGTCAGGATTCACTGTCTCCCGAGAAGGAGGAACCGGAAACAGCATCTTCCCCAGCAGCCAGAAGAACTAGCCCTCATCCAGAGCCGTTACCGGAAACTAACACATACGAGATAGACTCCAACCCAAAAGAACATCCTCCGAAGATGGAGAGGAGAGCAGCGTGTGACGCTACAGAAGCACTGGACTCTACTGATGACGTGAAGGAGGAAGAAACAGCAGATCATCACCATGTTGAGATGCGGAGACGGTGCTGGAGAAGCCCAATCTGTCAGAGTCCAATCAGCAAACGACTCGGAGGTAAAATCATTTTTAAATGTTTTTTTTTTTAATATATCTTTAAGATGTACCTGCTGTTACTATCAACGAATTTTGGTGGATTTAAAAAAAAATGCATTTTAAAAATGTCTGCTGTTATTATGAACAATTTATTGGTGGATGTTATTGCAAATACAAAATTACAAAAAAAAAATAATAATAATAATTATATTTCTATTATTTATTTTAGGGATGCACGATATTGGATTTTTGCCGATATCCGATATGCCGATATTTTTCAACTCATTTTGGCCGATACCGATATATTTCCTTTTGCTTGGAAACAACACCAAGTCTCTCCTGTGCAGAAATTATAAGCAAAATATTTTTAATTTTGGTTAGTTTTTAACAAAAACTTATTTGTTAGAATTAAATAAACAATAATGAAGGTTTTTTGACAGTACGTTGAAGCTTTGAAAATAACTATAGCCTAAATAAACTATATATCAATCGTTGCAAGGTTAACCGTAACATTTTATTCGAATATTTAACATTTGTAGATGGTCTAAAGCAAAAGAGTTGTACAAATTCAGAAAATCTTTTAGAGCTTATGATTTGTTTAAAAAATAAAACATACTGCACATTCATGAATAAATCAGTATAAATAAAATTATTTAATTTACTAGTGTCATGTTTGTGATTTTTTTTTTTCATGTAAGCTATAGCTTCTGACCTTTAAATCAAAACATACTCATTATTTTTGACATCAATTACTGCTTTATTTAATCAGAAACACAGTCTAAATGTTATTTGTGTAGGCTATTTTACTTTTAATTTAATTAGAAGTAGACCAACAGCGCCCCCTACAGATTAAAAATTGTTACTGAGCAGGCATTAGTACTCTATCACACACAGAACGCTCATTCTGTACGTGCTTTCGCAGATTAAATGCAGCGATCCAAACAGTCAATCTAATCATCATTCAGACAAAACTTTGCTTCAAGAATGAGCCACACTGTTGACGGGATCTAATCGCTAGCACACCCTGAGCACATGCGAGTTAACATATTCCTCTTATCTCTTATCGGCAAGACATATCGGCATAAATTTTCATATCGGGCCGATATTTACATTTAAAACCATTATCGGCCAATTCCGATATCAGTCCGATAATATCGTGCATCCCTAATTTATTTTGTTGCATTAATTCATTATATATTTGTAATTTTATATTAGGGATGCACCGATACGGATACTGCGCTCCTGTACTTGTACTCATTAAAATGCCTCGATACCACACAGAGTGTGAACAGAGCTGTCCAGACAAAGAAACACCAACAACAGAGAGAATCATGGCGTTATTAGAGATTAAAGGGGTCATAGGATGCTACATGCACTTTTACAAGTTGTTTGAACTGAAATGTATGTTGGCAGTGTGTGTATGTAACCCCTCTCTCCCGGGTCCTCACCGCCTCACCTCGTTCTCACTCCGAGTGGGTCTCGAACCCAGGTCTCCGGCATGAGAGGCGGACGCACTAACAAGGAGGCTAAAGATTGCAGCCTCTAGTGTCAATCGCTAGTGCACCTCTTGAGATCAGGGGAGTGAGGTTTACCTGCACAGCACCTACTCGCTGGCACCTACTCGCACCTACTACTTTGATTTAGATCGGGACTACAGAGCTTGGATCGCGAATCATTTGACTTAGATCGGGACTTCGGTGCGGGTTCGCAAATCATTCAGATCGGGACTTCAGAGCGCGAATCAATTGATTCAGATCGGGAATTCGGAGCATAGAGCGCGAATCATTTGATTTCGATCGGAACTTCAGAGTGAGTTTGCGAATCATTTTGCGAACTGAATGATTTGCGATCTGAGCTCCGAAGTCCCGATCTGAAATGATTCTCAAAGCATTTACTCCCGACATCTGAGCCGCTGAAGACACAGTGAATTATGTTTGCTTTTGAAGGGAATGCGCCCCTGATCTACGTAAATGCGTCTATGTTCGCGCGACTCATTCATGATCCAGCCTCATCTACAGAAGAAGTGAGTATAATGTTTTGTAATGAATCTTTGCAAATCGCCTTTCC
>NW_015540944.1:148127-151432 GCF_001515605.1 Sinocyclocheilus anshuiensis
TGTTTTTTACACTACCATTGAGAAATTTTAACCAAACTATGTTACAGACTTTTCATTAAGACCCTAAAGAATCATATCAACTTGTGGAAAATGGGCATCCTATGACCCCTTTAAGGATATCTATGAAGTACTTATATGTAATTAATATAATGTTAATCATTCAGTATTCACACCTGTATAGCGGATGTGCGCGAGTGGATCGAGCTTGTCGAGTGAATATCCCTTTCTCACAGACATCACTGGAAAGTTTGTAGTTCGGTCGGATATGTCACAAGCGAGATAGCACTTCTGTTGCATGATCTTGATCGCTGTTCGCTCACTAGCACATGCTTCATTTGGATTAAAACTAAATATAAAACAAACAAAAATTATAGGGGCATTCACTATAAACAACATTTATTTTAAACTAGGGATGCACGATATATCGGCCACCATATCGGTATCGGCCGATAAATGCTCATTTTTTCTGAGACACTTCCGCTGTTCTTTTGCAGACTTTTGTGCAATTGTACGTTGTATTATTGTGTTTATTTGATGTTTGATGTATATATCTCATATAGAATGCGTTTGGTTAAGTTAAAAGAGCGCTTCAGTTTACCGGTGATCATCTTTAGCTCAGCGCACGCAGCTCAAACAGCAGTGCACAACATTAATAACTATGATTGGGAATGTCGTGTATATAACATTCTAATGAGAACATTATTATAATAAAACGTTGTGAATTCTTTGGGTTTAGTTGCTGTGTTTCAGCGCGTTGTTATGGGAAGAGCGCATCCACAACAGGATCACACATTCTGACTATAGCACGCAATAACTGCGTCATTTTGTACATATATAAGTTGTAATATTATGTTTATGTTGTATTAATATTAATCTCAGGATGCATTTCCTTGAGGTAAATAAGCTGCCAGAAAAACGCTTCAGTTTACCATGTTCATTCAGCTCTTCAGCTTCAGCACGCGCAGCTCAAACGGCTGCTATTTAAAACAGTGGTATTAATTTGTTACTTTTTCAAAATCATTGATACATTATTAATAATAACAACCACTTTTATTTTTCTCTTATTATTTTCATCAACAATATGGTTTAGTAATTAAAATCATTTAATTATTGTCCGTGCAGAGGCTATTCCGTTTTATTGATCTATGGCGCATTCATTTTGATTCTTTACACGTGTAATGATGTCCAGTGACTTGTTTGCATTATTTATGCATTATTTTATTTATTTGTAAGACTTTTTTATGACTAAATTTGGTAATGGGAGAGTAAAATTATTTTTAAAACGTACACCGTTCAAACTAGGCTGCTTATGTTGAAGTGTTTGGGATGTGGGTTTTAATGATGAGAACTTTTTTGTAATCAGGCTCTCAAAAAGTATATAAAAATTTGGATATAGATTTATCGGCCAACATATCGGTTATCGGCTTTCAAAAATAAAGAATTATCGGTTATCGGTATCGGCCAAAATGTTCATATCGGTGCATCCCTAGTTATAACCCCTCATTTACAAGACAAAACGCGAACCTTTGAGAAATGATACCATTTTCGTCTCCGTGTAAACTTTCACACTCTCCTCCTGCACTCTAAATAAGCGCGCGCGTGTCTTCATCTATTGTATCCGGAAAGACTGCAATACAGTTTTGCGCTACGTACAGCGCCCCAATGGTCAAACCTCTTTATTGCCGATACTTATATTAGTTACGTTACATAGGCCTTTACATAAAAAATATCTGTTGACAATTATTTTTATTTTTATTTAATTTTTTTTTGTCCACTAATCGTTTCAGCACTACGGATCCGGCTAAAGACCTATATCCTATTTATACCCATATTCCACAACTTTGTTAAAAACGAACACAAACACATATTAGTTTTTTGTTACTTAAAAGGTAACTTAACTGAGTGCTTTAATTCACTAACGTTACAAAAAATGTAAACTAATCACGTTTGACACAAATCATATAATGCTGCTCAAACATTGATATTAAAAACGTATCAAGTTACCAAAGTTCAAAACCATGACTGTCTCAGAAGCATGGTCAACGATCAGCAGAAATCCAAGCCAAATCTTAAAAACTAAATCTGAACAATCTGTTTTAGACCAATGACCATCTTGATATATAAATTTTCTGGTAACGTTATTAGACTGCAGAAATTCCATGCGCCACATTTCGCCTATAAAATGGCGCGCGTGCGACTTTAGACTCGTTCTGAAAAGAACACGATCAGACTTTAGTCAATAAAAATGATTGCTGTGTGCGACATGAGATGACAGACGAAACTACGCATATTCAAAGCTTTAATTCATTAATAAAGCGGCATGACAGGCTGAATTTACAAAAATCACACGTCAGAGCTCCTTGCTGTCTTGTTATTCATTATTATAATTATTTGCGATCGAAAAATAGATAAGACTAGAACAAATTATAAATATTAGAATCAATTTACAGTCTGTATCTGTATTATAACATTAAAATATCAGACTTACCACCACTCTTCCACTGAAGTAAAATGGCGTCCGCATCATGTGGTCTGTTTCGATCAAAATGACGTCTAGTCTGCACGTTAATGGACGTGTGGCTTGATTAACTCTGAACGAGAGTTAACGTTTGCAACTACGTAAAATGACACCAACTCTTATTTTAAAACTGACACTTCTGGTGTTAGACCCATTCTGTTCAGTGTTGATCCAACACTTTATTGTAACACTGGAAAATCAACACTGGTAAATTTACTGTGTGGCTGCAACTTTCGGTTTGTCCCGCTGCGCACCCGAAGATGAACTGATGGATGTTCAGGCAAGAGGACACAGCCATACCACGCAACAGTCATCCTCAGTTGCAGAAATGTGGCGAAACATCTCTGGACAAAACCTCAGATTATTAAATTCAAAAGTGCTTTCCATATTTGGATCGACATACATTTGCGAACGCACATTTTCTGTAATGACGTGCATCAAGTCACGTTTCCCTGCGCGTCTTACAGACTGCAACTTACAGTTGCAACTTCATTGTGCCGAATTTCACCAAATTGGTCTGCTCCTGACAACATCAGGTGTCCCATTAATGGTAAGTAGAATTATACTCTCTAATAATAATAATAAATCTAATTGTAATCATTTAGATACTTTAACATGTGGTTAGTTTGCATTGGTGACGTCATATGTAAATGATATGCGGCCCGTGAGACTTGAACTTGGACATAGTGCGGCCCACTGAAAAAAAAAGGTTGAGAACCACTGCCCTAGGGTTATACTGGCATTATGGTGCAAAGTGCATACACCCTAAAACATAGTTGTGCCAAAG
>NW_015540944.1:155828-156276 GCF_001515605.1 Sinocyclocheilus anshuiensis
AACAACAGAGAGTAGAATGGAGTTATTAGAGATTAAGGATGTCTATGAAGTACATGTAAGTAATTAATATAATGTTAAACATTCAATATTCATGCCTGTATAACAGATGTGCCCGAGCTAATAAGCAGAGCGCGCTGAGTGGATTGAGCGCGCGGCTGCACAGATGCGCGAGCTTGTCGAGTGAATATCTCACTCAGTATTCACACCTGTATAGCGGATGTGCGCGAGTGGATCGAGCTTGTCGAGTGAATATCCCTTTCTCACAGACATCACTGGAAAGTTTGTAGTTCGGTCGGATATGTCACAAGCGAGATAGCACTTCTGTTGCATGATCTTGATCGCTGTTCGCTCACTAGCACATGCTTCATTTGGATTAAAACTAAATATAAAACAAACAAAAATTATAGGGGCATTCACTATAAACAACATTTATTTTAAACTTGAAACG
>NW_015540944.1:156377-159674 GCF_001515605.1 Sinocyclocheilus anshuiensis
TATTTTTCCGATTTATTATATATATATTATTTATTTGTTAGTTTTATTACTTTTATTTATATAAATAGATATATATAGATATATCATTGTTTTTATTCTAAAAAAAAAATTTACATTACGTATTACTATTTTTGTTTTTATTTTATTTATAGAATTTATTTAGATTATGATGCTATTTTTATTATATATTTTAGATTTTGAATGTTTTATAGGTTTCAAAATTGCATCACATTAAATCGTTTGACGTGAGCTTGGTACTGCGGAGTTTTTCTTTGTCTGTCATAAAGACACTGTTCATGTAAAAGATGCATAAAACCAAAGCTATCAGATATTTATTTTTGTCGTTTTCGAACACTCATTGCATGCATGATGTAATTAGTTGTTTTTCTGTTTTGCAGCCTCGCAGTATTTATTTCAAGCACCGAACCGCTACATTTTCCACGGCGCCGAGGTCTACTCGAGCTCAGAGGACGAGTCGTCCAGTTCCTGCGGCAGTGACAGCGACGCTTTGGAAAATGAAGACAGCGAAGTGGAGGAAGAAAACACAGACGGCCTCGCAGAGACAGTACAGGAGCGTGAACACAAACGCCTTCAAACAGACTGCACCGCAGAAACAGACCTCCCAAGCACACAATAACTCACTAGCACTCGCTGCATTTCATGTGCTCAAGTCTGTTTTATATATTTTTGTATTTCCTCTCTCCTAAACGCCCCGTTATGTCTTCTAATGCATGCAACTATTTTCTTTTGTTCGGCTTATAACCCCTTTTTTGTTTTATCACCATGCATTTTTAGATGTAAAATATGCATTTAATTCCGGTGAATGTTTCTGCCTTAGAATTGAACTTGCCATGCAATTGCTTGGGATAAAAAAGGGAATGATTTTCAAACCAAAGATCACTTTTTTTTTCTGTATAGTTTTCATGTTTTTCACAAGTTCCTTGTTGGATCTGGTCACTGTGTCCAGCAGGTGTGCACCAAACTGTGGCATTTTCAGACATTTGGCAGCCTACTGTTGAAGTCTTTTATACCCAGTAAAGTCTGATAGTCATCAAACTGATGTTTTCCATTAGTTTTCAGGACATAATTTACATGCATTCACACTCTTGCAAATTCCTGTCCTCAAGCACTTAGTAAGTTCTGAATCAGTTTTTGGTTACGCTTGTCTATGTTGTTTGGTTAATGCTCTCATTGGCCAGTCTTTATAACACTGTTAAGTTATAATATCAACACGACTTCACGGTTCCCTCGTGCAGTGGATGCAGTTTTGGTTGTATATTCTTAATCTCATTTCTTTAATGTTAAAAAAAAAAGACTTTTCATGTCAGATTTTGTTTACGTTAATGCGGATTGGCGATGCTGCAAAAGAGTGAATACTTTTTTGTCATTGCACAAATGTAGCATTTTTGACTTATCACTCGCCCTTTAGCTCAGCACTGTACATGATGCATGCAGGGTTGAATTAAGAATGATAGAGAAATATTTTGCTCGGTAATAAAATATGAAAGCGTTTGCAGGATCAATTGTAGCTGTGTTTAAGTCGTGTAGATTGTATTTACTGCATATTTTTTGAATGTTTGAATTATGAGGGTACATGTTTTCTATTTAAGTGATTTATTAAAGCATATTGCAATTATAGTTTCAAGTTAAAGGATATAATAGATGACTAAAAGTCTTTAAAGAGCATCTTGATGAACCTGGATTCCAGGCAATATAGCAATAATTTAGTGTAATTACTAAGCAAATTACAATCCTTGATTAAATAACTTACATCGCAGCCTTATTTTGGTGGAAAATGCCTGTTTAAATATATAAAGAGCTTTAAATGATATATTAGCATTGTTGCAGGTTAAATAAGTTATAGATCTAGCAAGTGTGTTGTATAAAAAAAGTCTATAACAAATCCATTAAGACTTACAGAACATTTGTATTAATAAAAATACATTAATAATGCCTAAATGAAATAGCATTTGTGTTCATAAAAATTACTTTTTATGAACTTATTATTTTTGTATTCATCATTTATAATATATATATATATTTTTTTTTTTCGTTTATTTATTTTTTTTAAATAATTAATCATTTAAATTATTTATATAGTTATAATATATATATAACAAATCCATTAAGACTTACAGAAAACGTGTATTAATAAAAATACATTAATAATGCCTAAATTATTCATAATTATTTTTTTATTAATAAAAAATAATATTTTTTTTATTAATAATTTATAATATTTTATTAACTATTTCATATTTTTTATGAATGTTGTATTGTTTTTAAATAATAAGTCATTTAAATATATATAACAAATCCATTAAGACTTACAGAACATTTTTATTACAATAAAATACATTAATAATGCCTAAATTAAATAGAATTTAATACATTTAGTGTTCATAAAAATTACTTTTTATTAACTTATTAATTTTTATATTAATAATTAACATTTTATTAACGATTTTATATTTTTTACATTAATTTTCTATTGCTAAACAAAATAATAAATCATTTAAATTATGTTATTTATATATTTAGAATATAGGTATAATATATAACAAATCCATTAAGATTAAGAGTATTTAATTAATTGCTTAAGATTTATTTTAAATGTCAGAAAACTGCAGAAGGAAAGGCAAGATTTTAAAGGGAATTTTATGTTTGATGGATAGCAAGAAATTGTCAAATGGATAAATAATACAATTAAATAAATAAAATTAAATATTCGATATTTATTCCGAAGACGGACTCTTATTTTGCCATGCGAACTGTTGTTTTGACACGTCCGCCATGTAACGGAAGTCCGTGTCGGATCTCGCCTCGGATTGACAACAAAATAAACAGGAGCGAAAGTGAAGCCGTAAACATGCGTCGGTCATCGATCAGCTGAAGCGGGTCTGAACCGAGATGGACCGTTAGATTCTCTCGGTCAGGCGGCAGGATGGAGGAGATGGAGGAGGACGCGCTGGAGCGGATTGAGGATGAAAATCATAACTGTGGCGCGGAGGGTGTGAGTGTGAGCTCACCTGCGCAGGTGTGTGTGGATTCAGACTCCAGCAGCGACACCTGTGAGTCCGACAGCTCGGCCTCGTCTGCGGCTAACGGCGCCGCGCTGCTCTTCAGCTCGACATCCAAGTTCTGTAAGTTAACGTTACACCGCGGTAACGTTACAGAGATGTGTCTGACGGTTCGTTACTTATGTACTTATGTAAATAGTTCCGGTCCTTGATTCTGATTGGCTGAGCCGCGTTCGAAGCTGTTGTATAATACTCTACAAACACACACCTTTGTTTA
>NW_015540944.1:159747-163379 GCF_001515605.1 Sinocyclocheilus anshuiensis
TATATAATATTATATAATAATTTATTAATCATAAATTGATTAATAAATTATTATATAATTTATTAATCAATAATGTGTGTTCCCTGGGAATCGAACCCACGACCTTTTGCGCTGCTGACGCAGTGCTCTACCACTGAGCCACAGGAATATATATTATAATATATTAATAATATTTAAAATATTTTATAAATGTAAACATTGTATAAATGTTAAATGTAAATGTAAACTTTTAATTAATTTGTATAGTTTTTTAAATAAAAAGTAGCTAAATAATAAATGTCTAAATTACATGTAATTTGTTATTAAAATATGTTCTTAAAAATAGCTTTTTGTTTTAATTAATTGTATTATTTTTCTTTTTTTTATTAATTTAATATAATATACACTAATAATGCCTAAATTAAATAGAATTTAATAATGAATTTTCATTAATGTATCAATTTTCTATTTTATTTACATTTTTTTTTTTTTTTTATTGACTTTGTATTGTTTTTTTTAATCAAAATAATAAATAATAACAATTATTTACTGTATATTGTTACAGAAGATTTCTATTTTGAATAAATGCTGTTCTTTTTAACTTTTTATTCATCAAAGAACCCTGAAAGTATCACAGGTTCTAAAACAATATTATAAGTTTCAAATATTGATAATAAATCAGCATATTAGAATGATTTCTGAAGATCATGTGACACTGAAGACTGGAGTAATGATGCTGAAATTACAGCTTTGATCACAGAAATAAATTACAGTTTAACAGATATTCACACAGAAAACAGCTGTTTGAAATTGTAATAATATTTCACAATTTTACAGTTTTTCTGTATTTCTGATCAAATAAATGCAGCCTTGATGAGCAGAAGAGACTTCTTTAAAACACATTACAAGTCTTACTGACCCCAAACTTTTGAACAGCAGTGTGTGTGTGTTATTTATATTTATTTACCGTCTGACACCATCACTGTACCATGGTACTGCCGAAATACTGTTTTTGTAAGCGATAGAGCAAAAGCCTCATTCAGCAGCGAGTGTCACGTGTGTGTGTGTTGCTTCTGTTTGTTTGTCAATGTCTAGTCTTGAACGCGATGACCGCAGAAGAATACAGGACGGTTTACTGGCCAAAACTAGAGAGAGCCATTGAACATCTGCTCACTCAAAGCCCGATGGAGCACATCTCCATCTCATATGAACAGATCTACAGGTTTGTGCTCCTTCACTCCTGAACGAGTTCCTAGAGACACAGGAGCAAAACGTCTCTGGCAATTATAAATAACATGTTGCTCAGATGTGTTTTTTAGTTATATGTCTTTCTGTTTTCTTCTTCCAGTCATGTTTATAAGTGTGTATGCCAACAGCACTCAGAGCTGCTCTACAATGACCTGATGTGGAAGATCACGTCTCATCTAGAACAAGTGTCTTCTGAGCTACAGGTCCGTGTATAGACGCATTAAAACCTCTACGTATTGCTTTTGGTGTGGGCTTTTAAATCACATACTACCACAATGAAATCATTCTTTCACATTTATATGCTGTTTGTGATGTATACATTGATGTACATGACAAAATATGATTTTTAGAAAACAAAACAAACAAAAAAAAATACATGCATTAATAAAAAAAATTTTTGTTTAAAATTGTTAACAAAGTCATCTTTATTCACACGTTTTTTAACCAAAAAAATTTAATATTATTTTTTTATTTTATAAAGACGTAATATTCATAGATTTTTTTTTTTTAAAGAAGCTAAATAAATATCTAAAATGTATATCATTTTTCTTTAAATATGTGTTCATAAATTTATTTTTTATTAACTTTTAATTAATTTTCTATTATTATAATGTTTTTATACATTTTATTATTCTATTTTTTTTTTTAGAAAAAAAGCAAAATAATAAAAGTCTAAATTAAATATAATTTGTCATTAAAATCTGTTCATAAAATTACTTTTTGTTCATTTATTATGTTTTTTTATTTTATTCATGTTTTTATAATTTTTATTAGATTTGTATTGTTTTAGAAAAAAATGCTCCTAAAAATGTCACTTTTATCAAATTGTTTAATAATATTTTTTTATTTATAAAGACTTATTAATTTTTATTGTCTTTTAGAAAATAAATTTTTATTTAATAAATGTGCTCATAACATTACTTTTTATTAACTTTTTAATTATTTAATTAATTTTCTATTGTATTAATGTTTTTATTATTTTTTATTAATTAATTTTGTATTGCTTTTTTCTTGAAAAAATTAAATTAAATGAAATATAATTTGTCATTAAAAATGTGTTAATAAAAATTACTTTTTATTAATTGATTATTTTTCTATTTTTATAATTTTTTAATAGTTTTGTAATTTTTTTTAAAACAATAAATACCTAAAATAAAAAAATTCAGTTGTCTCATCTCTTTTGAAGGCCAGTCCACCAGAACATTTAATTGAAAACTTTAACCTGGCTCTGACGCAGTACACAGCCGCCCTGCACTGCATCGTTCCCGTCTTCATCTATATGGTACAATGCCAATACTCTGTTTTGACTATAACTTTAAACACAACACTTTCCTTGTTTTGTCAGATCATTTGAATTCTGTGTGCATTTATCTGCATTTGAACCCAATTGTGTTAAAGAACAAGTTCTACATTGAGACGAAGCTGAACCGAGACCTGCGGGACGATCTCATGAAGCTCTTCTCAGATCACGTCGCAGAGAAACACGTCAGCACGCTACTGCGTGAGTGCAGATCAAAGCCTTTGGACTCTGCAATGCGTTGTGTAAATATATATTTATTCAAATGTTACATTTTCCTCAGCTCTTCTCAAAAAGGCTCATTCCATGCCATTTCAAGTCAAACCATCAACTATGGCGAGTGTTGTGAAAGGCCTTTATGCCCTCCGGCCAGGTGAGAGGATTTCTCTTTTATTTTAGTTATTAGTTTAGTTTTGTGTCGGAGTGACGCCGTCGTTCTGTTTGCATGCAGCATTTGCATAACATTTCTCCAGTACAACATATCTCTGTTATCTGTGTATGGTTTTTCATGTGTATCTTAAGTTGTAGCTACTTTCTTAAAAGCATTGCATTTACAGTGGCCCCCAAAAAGTATTTAGACACTTAAGTGACTTAAATTTCATTGCATTACATGCAAAATATCAAACCAAGAGGCATCTGTAAGCAAACGATGCTGGAGCTTTTCTCAGAACTAACTGCATTTTTCTCTTTAAATTATTTAGCATTTATTTTTAAAGAAATTAAGCACAAACACACTTTTCAATGAAAACATTTCACATAACGACGTTTATAGTTTCAATTATAAAACTAGGTGAAATAAACATCATTTTACCTAGTTTGTTTTTTTTAATATATATCATAAAACTAGGTAAAATTATGTTTATTTCACCTATTTTTATAATTGAAACTATAAACGTTATTATGTGAAATGGTTTGATTGAAAAGCGTGTTTGTGCTTAATTTCTTTAAAAAAAAAAAAGCCACTTGTTTTAATATATGTTCTTATATAATGCAAATACATTTATACTTTTTTAATATCACTTGTATATAATATATACATTTACTAAAAATAAATAAATAAAAATATAAAAAATATTTTATTATTAAAAAAAATAAACAAATAAAAAAA
>NW_015540944.1:163671-168577 GCF_001515605.1 Sinocyclocheilus anshuiensis
AAAAAATATGAAAAAACATTATTTAATTTACATGTGTGTGCATATATGTATGTATATGTAAAATATACAAAATATATTAATTAAAAATATATATTTATTATATATTTATTTTTTTATTTAAACCACTGCAAATTTCGATCATAGATAGATAGATTTTAATTTTTAATTTCCTATTTTAATAACGTGATAAACGACTCGACTGATAGACTTCAGTCACATGGAAATAAAACAATAAAATATTGACTTCTAAAGACACTTGCAGTTAATTCCATTGAACGCATTAATCCACTGATAGTCCGATAAATGCATTTTAAGAAGTTACCGAATTAAATCGCTGTTCAGAGTGAGTTTTTCCTGAATCCACAATAATCAAATCAATTTGAAATCCAGCCAACAATCTCCACCTCTAGCATACCAGTTCTTTATAAAATGCTCCACAGTGTTGTAAGTTAAGATGTCAGTTCAGATCGTCTTCTTTTTCTTCTAGACTGGGTTCCTCTTGCTCCGGCTCTGTTTTCTAGATTCATTCCTCAGATCGATGCTCCTGCTCTTGAGTCTCAGCTCCTGTATTACGCGGCTCAAGATAAAACACTGCAGATGGAGCTTTCTGAGAACGGCTTCTGCAGGTACCGCTGTCTGCAAACCTCACCTGTATCTGTAAATAAAGCCAAATCACACGCTTGACCTCACCTGGCCTCGTTCCTTCCGCAGGGGCGATCAGTCGCGGAAGCGAGCAAGTGAAGAATCGTGACAGTCAAGTGGGTTTTTACACGACTTCAGTGAGAAGACACAACCACGTCTGAGATTTAGAAGCTTCCCGATACACTCGCGACACGCTGCTGCAATTTAAGCCTTCGTAATTCAGTAAAAATCACTTCAGCACAGACTTTATCTGATACAGAGACGCTTCATGTCTTCATACAGTCCTTTGGGAGTTCTCACATAAAGCTTTACCAAACTACACAAACATGAGCATCATCTCTAGGGCCTTCAGGTTGTGTGCAGAGACTCAGAGAGGATCTGTGAGAATGCCTCTTTTCTCTCGTTTTGTATTTGCTTCACAGAATTGATCATATGTGAGCCTGGAGCACAAAAGCAGTCTTAAGTCGCTGGGGTATATTTGTAGCAATAGCCAACAATACATTGTATGGCTCAAAATTATTGCCAAAAATCATTAGGATATTAAGTAAAGATCATGTTCCATGAAGATATTTAGTAAATTTCCTACCGTAAATATATCAAAACTTAAATTTTAATTAGTAATATGCATTGCTAAGAACTTCATTTGAACAACTTTAAAGATGATTTTCTCAATATTTAGATTTTTTTGCACCCTCAGATTCCAGATTTTCAAATAGTTGTATCTCAGCCAAATATTGTCCGATCCTAACAAACCATACATCAATGGAAAGCTTGTTTATTCAGCTTTCAGATGATGTATAAATCTCAATTTCGAAAAATTGACCCTTATGACTGGTTTTGTGCTCCAGGGTCACATATTTCCAGATTGATTTATTCAGTCACGCAGGCTGGTTTCCATTTCTACTCATTTTTCCTGGCCTTGTCGTTCAGTGAAATCATCCGGTTTGCTGTGATCTCAGAAAGGATGGTTCGAGACTGTGGATGCAGAATGTCTCAGCAGGTGATGAATGAAGGTCTTCAAAATGCAGATTCTTACCCACTTGTTTTTTTTATTTTAGGATCACTACTGCAGTTTTAATCACTTTTAGCTGATTTACCTAATAATAACGTGCCTTTGGCTATTCGCCTTTCTTCCTTTCAGACTTTTTAAGTGAAATGTAAATCAATCATTTATTATGTCAACCACTGTTGATTAAATTTTTTTTGGTGCGTCACACATTGAATCTGGAACCACAGCAGTTTGTGAAAAACAGCAGAGATAAAGTACATCTGAAATCCTGGTGTGATATAAAGAGCTGCTAATAATTAATCTGGAATAAACACATGACACTGAAGCAAGAATTGTGTTTAATAACTTTACGTTTAATTTCCTAGTGTTATGGGTAATTTCTGTTTAACAGAACTAAAGACAGTTAAACTAAAGTTATATGTGTAAAATAATCTTTTTAGCGAGTATTTCATTATAACCTCGTTACAAAACAATGTATGAAATGAGCAAAATGGCAAGCAGAACACTTAAAAAAATAAACCGTTATTACCAAAATGAATATGATTCCACTTGTTTCTGTAATTTTCTGTTGTTTTGTATTATAGTTATAATCTAAAAGCATGGCAATAATGAGAATGCAAGGGAGAATTGTCATGAAAATAATGTCACAATGCAAAAGAAAAAATTAATTGTCCTCAAAAAAAAGGACAATGCATTTTTAAGTTGGACATATTATTCATGGAGTTCCCAGTTTCTCGTAGAACACTTGTAAATATCAGGAAATGTTATAGTTGTCATTTCCAGGCCTGGAAAATAAAGAAATCTTGCAGTGCACTTGCAAAATGAATTTTTCTAGTTGTGTTCAGCTGTAAATTTCTGTTTGTTTATTCACAGGTCTCTAAATATCTAGCGATTGATCTCATGTTTTAAGAGGAATTGTGCAATGTATGTCTTTGCATCGCAGTAATGAGATGTTGAGAGTAAATTGTCATGAAATAATGTAGCATTGCATTACTTGCTCTGCAGTGAATGGGTGCCGTCAGAATGAGAGCTGATAAAAACATCACAATAATCCACAGCACTCCAGTCCATCACTTAACATCTGGAGAAGACAAAAGCTGAAACTAATCCAGCATTAAGATGTTTTTAACTCAAATGCGAGTCCATAATAACTCTTCCTCCAGTGAGAAAGTGTTCTGGTGTGAATCAGGAGAGAAATCTGCACAGATCAAGCAGCGTTTAAACAGCTCTAAACTAATATGTGGCTGGATTTTGATGTGAGAGACAACAGCAGATGCACTTTTTCACTGGAGGAAGCGTTATTATGGATTATGGACTCTATGGTATTTTAGTTAAAAACGTGTTAATGCTGGATTAGTTTCAGCTTTTGTCTTCTCCAGATGTTAACTGATGGACTGGAGTGCTGTGGATTATTGTGATGTTTTGATCAGCTCTCATTCTGACGGCACCCATTCACTGCAGAGCAAGTGATGCAATGCTACATTTCTCCAAATCTGATGAAGAAACAAACTCATCCTAATCTCAGATGGCCTGAGGGTGAGTATATTTCCAGCAAACTATTCCTTTAACACCCATCATCATGCACTGCTTCTGCGTCCTCCAGACTCTCATAGGTGCTTCACAAAGGTGTCACCCTTCTCCTGACAGCATTCTCACCGGCCAATGAGGAGCGATCGTTCCCTGGCACACACTTCAAACCCTCCACCTCCCTCAAATAACCTGCCACAGACACACTGACACATGTTTCTGCTTTACTGGCGGGCGGTCACTGCGTAGCTGCTGTAAACTTCAAGGTTAACTTTGCTGAAGACTAGGAAACGCTCTGGCAGCTGCATTGGATTTAAGTGGTTTCTAAGCAGGCGCAGTAGACCTAGAGGTTGTGGACATTCACACAAGTCAAAGGTAAAGCACCTTGTTGTCTAATGACTTGTAATGCTTTCGTTTAACGCATGCAAGGCACTCACTTTTTATCATGCTTAACTTTGGAATAAAATTGCATCCATCTCTGTATGTATGTTTGTCAAGACAGACTTGGTTTCTATTTTAGTTTGGCATGTCAGTAAATCACGTACATAATAAAGATGCATTGACTCTTAGAGAATAGTTTACTGATCATTCTGCTTTTGCAAAAGTGCTTGTAATGACTAATATTTTTTTATAGTGCTCATGTAAAGTGAGCTGTGCTATAATTAGCAGTGACGGGGGGCTGGAGTGTGTTTGCACAGGATTAATGCACACAACAGCTGTCTGCTGGAAGGGCATCGCTGCTTCTGTTAATTGCTCTGATTTGAGTGTCAGTAGCATCTGCAGGCGTATCTCGTTTCTGGATTCAATAACAACAGCGGGCCAATGGAGAAAGCCTTTCTCAGATTTTGCTAGGGAGATTAAAATGTGTTGATATTAGGCTCTACATATTAAAGGAATTCTGTTTGCTGTGGCACAAAAATTTCAATTAAAAATTGCTAGTAAATATCTCAAATAATTACAACGAAAACAATGAATTAAATGTGATTTGTTTTTTTTTTTAAGTAGAAAGACTGAAATAATATTTTCTTGTAAAATGTACCAGTGTTATTTTGGTATCATTGATAAACTATTATATTTTTTAATCAGTTTTCAATTTTAGTTAAAAGTTTTAGTAATTTTGCTGTGTATTTCTGTCATTTTTAGTAGTTTTTTATGTCTATATAACTTTTATTAACTTTTATTTCAGTTTTAGTTATTTTAGTACATGAAGTTAAACTAAATTAAAATGAGAAATGTTGCCTTGGCAACTTGCTGTAATACATTTTTTTAATATTTTATTTTATTTCAGTTAATGTTTATTTTGTTGTTTATGTTTGTTTTATTTAAATTTTTTATGGCTTTAATTTTACTTTCACTTTTACAACTTCAAAAGTGTAGATGCATTTTATACATTTAATGAAAATGGCATTTGCTTTCTTTCTTTTTTTCTTCTTCCATAAAAAGCTTTGAAATATCAGGACATTTTAGAATTATTATTTCCAGGCCTGAATTAATATATGTTATAGTGAATGTGAATTTTTCTACTCCCAGTTTTTATTAGTTGCTCTTTGTGAGTGCAATCTTGTTAGAAATTATTATTAAAACTCCATGTCTAGTTACCAAAACTAACTGGAAAAGATATTAATTGTTCCAAATGTGTTCTGATATTCAGAGCGCTCTAAATATCTAACGACTGATCTCACGTTTTAAGAATTCTGTTTGTAGTGGAACAAAAACGAAGGAAATTGG
>NW_015540944.1:168587-188681 GCF_001515605.1 Sinocyclocheilus anshuiensis
TACTTTCCGTACCCACTGTATGTAAATAACCTGGAAATGTCAGAAAATGTGTTGTTTCCAATAGTCAATATTACAGTGGTTATGAGTTTATCTAGCTGTGTTCAGCTCTAAATTTTTTAATTGCCTGGAAACTGCTTCTTGTGAGTGCAGTCTTGTTAAAAAAATATTATTAAAAGTCCAGTTAAAAATAAATGATATCCAGGGGGTAAATACATAAATAATATGTATTTATAAGAACAAATAATATAATATCTCATATCTGATTGCAGTATAAATTCAATATCATATTTTGAATTATGTATCCATGTAAACTAAATTAACTTCTAAAAGTAGGCATGATATGTATACAGAAACATAATGCTAATTTGCTGAAAGCTACTCTCCTTTTTTAGAAAACTAGACCGCAGAAAGCATGATAAAAAACACCCCGAGTTTCACCACAGTAGATGATTATTATTGTCTTAATGTTCTTAATCTTTGTCTTTTTGTCTCCAGCAGCATGCAGGAGAACAGCATGGATCAACCCACGTCTTTATCGCAGCTTCTGCGTGAGAGTTACCTGGCCGAGGCCCGAGCTCATCACAGACATAGCGAGTCCAGCTGCATAGACAGCCCTCGCCGCCTGGTCTACGGGACGCTCAAGGAGAAAGCGGACGACTCCGGTGGGAAAGTGGATCCACAGTTCCCTGACCTGTCTGCCTTCCTGAGCCAGGAGGAACTGGACAAGAGCGTGGATCTGGCCTGCAAAGCGTTCAGCAGTGATCCTCGAGAACGTGAGGAGAGATCCGACACACATCCACCAGTGAGCCACTCTAATGTTCCTTCCAACAAACCCACTCCAGAAACAGAGGTCATTTCGGAAAGACACACAGTCCAGACTCCCATCCAAGACACTGCGATCAGGAATGTCAGAAGTGCTAGGGAACCTGCGGCGGATTTCAAAAGACCTCAGAGAAACGCTCCATACGGCTTGGAGACCCAATCCAAGAAGGAGTTCCTCAACAAAGCAGCTGACTTCATAGAAGAGCTTTCGTCTCTGTTTAAAGCCAACAGCTCGAAGCGAATTCGGCCTCGTACTTGCAAAACCCACCGGAGCCGATACCAGAATAAGACCCAACTTGATGGCACTTCATACTCCATTAATACAGAAGATCGAGAAAGGCCTATTCTGCTCAAGCAACAGATGGAGGAGCCAGTGGAGAACAGTGGAGTCACGGAGGAGCCGTACGAGGCAGAGGAACCTCAGGAGCCGGAGCTGGAGCCGGTGTGTGAGGAACCGGCTCTGATTCCACCGGAGAGCTCAGAGGAACCCGTGTGTGAACCTCCACACTTTATACAGAGACTCAAAAGCAGGGAGGTTCCTGAGGGCAGTAAAGTCCAGATGGATTGTATTGTCAGAGGACTGCCTGCTCCTGAAGTTCGGTGAGTTTGAACTACTTTTATTGATGCATATTATTAGTCCATTGTTATTACTATTGATGCATATTATTAGTGCATTAGTATTACTATAGATGCATATTATTAGTGCATTATTATTACTATTGCTCATACAGGTAGCAGCCACCTAGCAACCACATAAAATAGTCAGAAACCTTAGCAAGTACACTGAGAAAAAAATACTTTTAAACAATTTTCACTCAGAATTGCTAGTAAATTTCACAAATAATTACAAATAAATGGCAAGTAACATTGAATTAAACAAGACATTTTGAAAGACTGAAAGAGTATTTTCTTGTAAAATGTATTCCAGTCATTTTTGTTTATTTACAATTTTGAAAAAAAAAAAAAGATTTTGTGTGTATATAACAATGCCTTGACACCCACCCCTTGTGAAAAAGAAGTGCACTTAATTACATTAAATTTGCATTTGTAATGTACTTCAAATCTTAAAAGTATATTTTTAACCAACTGTACTTAAAGATCATATAATATTAATAGAATAAAAGCATACTTAATGAGAAACACTTTCGTGACTGTTTTTAACACAATTAAGTACACTTTTTAAAGTGCAAATTATAATTTTTTTCTAAAGTACATTATTATGTTTTATTTAATTTAATTATTATTTTAATGATCTTTTCATTGTACTTTAAAGAAGCACGCATATTTTGATGTTACATACTAAATACTAAACATACTAAAGCACATGTAAAGTACTTAATTATGATTTTAACTCATTTTAATTCATATTTAAAGTTAATATATTTTAAATGTACTCGTGTGCATGATAGAAGTTACATTAAAGTATATTTTAGTTTAACATAAATGCTTGTCAGAACATTCAGCAGTTCCTTTTTAACCATATTTCATATATGAAATATAAAGATATACTTAAGTGGGTCAAAAAAAGCACTCTTATGGACAGTTCACCCTAAAATTAAAAATTAAGAAGCTGAGTAAATGATAACCTCATTTTTTTTATTTTTAGGTGAACTATCCCTTTAAGTTTAAATAATTGCATTTGATATAAATTCAAACTAGAATGTTTTAATTTAATTGCAATTAACATACAATAAAGCATCACAATCATTTTGCACTTAAGTATATTCTTTTAAAGTATATTATCTCCTTAATAAGTGCTTATTATTTACATAACAAATCATTTTTAAGTATTTTTTTTTTTAAAGTACAATAAGTACAAAAGTGTGATACCTTTTCTCAAGGGATCTGTAACACACTAGCATCTTGGCAACAGGTTTTTCTAGCAAATGCATGCAAAGCATTGGCTGTGAGCACAAAGAAGTCTTGTGAAAGCTGACCGTCTAACATGCAGTCTGAGCTCAGCCATTCTAATTTTGCCACATCGGAAATATGATGCCATGAGAATGCAGGCGAAATTATTGTCCTACATCTTCAGTAGAGCACAGTTAGCCAAAGAGTAGAAGAGTAAACAAGATATTAAATGGTTACGGAAGTTTGCAAATTATTGCACAATTAGTGCGGATATGATTATAGATTAGTAGTGTTTACTTGGGCACAATGAATGTCTTTTCTGTCTTAATTCATGAAATAAACCACACAAATGAATGTCACTTCCTTACCAAATAAGTCATACTATGGGGGTATAAGATAGTGCAGTGTTATTTTAGTATTGTTTATATACCATCATAGACATAGTATTTATTCATATTTTGAATTAGCTTTTATTTTTATTTTAGTTTGTTTTATTAATTTTGTTATGTGCTTTTATTTTATTCAATTTATATATATATATATATATTATTTTTATTTTTTATTTTTTTTGTAGTAATTTTATTAGTTCAAATTATACTTATTTTATGATTTTTCGTCTAATATTTATATTTTATTTTCTTTATTTTATTTCAGTCTACAGAAATTATTTTGTATAGTTTTAGTTAACAATAACAACACTGATCTCATGGTTCTTTTATAAGTTGAATGATTTCTTTACTCTTTTGTAGTGAATGTGTTTGTCATGAAACTCCATATCTATATATGTGATAATGTTCATGTTTACTAAAAGCTAATTGCAGAAGAAATAACAAACGTTGAACATTAGCTCCTGGCTTGAGCTGGATGAACTTTAAAGAGTTATGATCTTTCAGTCTCTCATAACTTGTGACTCAGATTGTGGAAATGTGGGATATTCAGCTTGTGCTTCTCTAGAAACTGAACATCTCTCATGTTATGCATGGTTTAGTTCTCCAGTGTGATGGAAAAACTGTCAGCTACAACTAGACTTAATAATACATTATGTTCATATTCTCTGAAAAAAAATGGTCATGCTTTTAACATGATTTAATAACTATAAATTGATCATGCATTTAACTTCTGTTGCATTTAATAACTTTGTATAAACTGATCATACATTTAACATTTTTGCATGTAATAACTTCATATAAATTGATCATGTAGTTTTTGCATTGAATAACTATATAAATTGATCATGCATTTAGCATGTTTACATTCAATAACTTCCTATTGATAATGCATTTAACTTTTGTTGTATTTACCAACTTTGTATAAATTGATCATGCATTTAGTTACGGAAGTTTGCAAATTATTGCACAATTAGTGCGGATATGATTATAGATTAGTAGTGTTTACTTGGGCACAATGAATGTCTTTTCTGTCTTAATTCATGAAATAAACCACACAAATGAATGTCACTTCCTTACCAAATAAGTCATACTATGGGGGTATAAGATAGTGCAGTGTTATTTTAGTATTGTTTATATACCATCATAGACATAGTATTTATTCATATTTTGAATTAGCTTTTATTTTTATTTTAGTTTGTTTTATTAATTTTGTTATGTGCTTTTATTTTATTCAATTTATATATATATATATATATTATTTTTATTTTTTATTTTTTTTGTAGTAATTTTATTAGTTCAAATTATACTTATTTTATGATTTTTCGTCTAATATTTATATTTTATTTTCTTTATTTTATTTCAGTCTACAGAAATTATTTTGTATAGTTTTAGTTAACAATAACAACACTGATCTCATGGTTCTTTTATAAGTTGAATGATTTCTTTACTCTTTTGTAGTGAATGTGTTTGTCATGAAACTCCATATCTATATATGTGATAATGTTCATGTTTACTAAAAGCTAATTGCAGAAGAAATAACAAACGTTGAACATTAGCTCCTGGCTTGAGCTGGATGAACTTTAAAGAGTTATGATCTTTCAGTCTCTCATAACTTGTGACTCAGATTGTGGAAATGTGGGATATTCAGCTTGTGCTTCTCTAGAAACTGAACATCTCTCATGTTATGCATGGTTTAGTTCTCCAGTGTGATGGAAAAACTGTCAGCTACAACTAGACTTAATAATACATTATGTTCATATTCTCTGAAAAAAAATGGTCATGCTTTTAACATGATTTAATAACTATAAATTGATCATGCATTTAACTTCTGTTGCATTTAATAACTTTGTATAAACTGATCATACATTTAACATTTTTGCATGTAATAACTTCATATAAATTGATCATGTAGTTTTTGCATTGAATAACTATATAAATTGATCATGCATTTAGCATGTTTACATTCAATAACTTCCTATTGATAATGCATTTAACTTTTGTTGTATTTACCAACTTTGTATAAATTGATCATGCATTTAATGTTTTTGCATTTAATAACATTGAGTGAATTGATCATGCACTTAATGTTTTTGCATTTAATGACTTCATGCATTTAATAACTTTGTATAAATTGATCGTGCATTTAACTTTTTTGCAATTAATAACTTTGTATAAACTGATCATGCATTTAAGTTTTTTATACATTTTATAACTTTGTATAAATTGATCATGCAATAAACGTTATTACATTAAATAACTTCATATAAATTGATTATGCATTTAACATTTTTGCATTGAATAACTTTGTATAAACTGATCATGCATTAAACGTTATTACATTTAATAACTTCATATAAATTGATCGTGCATTTAACTTTTTTGCAATGAATAACTTTGTATAAACTGATCATGCATTTAAGTTTTTTAAAAATTTTATAACTTTGTATAAACTGATCATGCATTAAACGTTATTACATTTAATAACTTCATATAAATTGATCATGCATTTAACATTTTTGCGTTGAATAACTTTGTATAAACTGATCATGCATTTAACATTTTTGCATTTAATAACTACATTTAATTTGACCATGCATTTAATGTTTTTTTATTTTATTTAATAACTTATTATATAAAAAAAACACATAAATTGATGCATTTTCTGTTAGCATAAAGATATCTTGGAAAAAACGGAAAGATATATGTTAACATAGCGTTAGCATGTTCAAGCTATTTAGACACCTGTTAAACACCTTGATTTCTTATACTATAATGAATTAGGCTATATAAGAATCAAGTAATTTCCATTAAGAAATTATGCTTTCTAAACATAATTGTGGTTCTCAGTGTGTCATTGGTGAAACGTTAGTGTAACTTCCCACACTGACAGGTCAAGGAAACCCGTGCTTTTCTGAGCGTGTCTGTGACAGGTGACGTGCTTCGTGTTACGTGAGGTCAGCTGACCGAGACACTGTGATGTCAGAAGCATTAGATCATCCCTCCAGTGACCCAAACTTACTTAACTTTTCAACATCTTATTTACAGCACGATCTGAGAATATTCATCCGGCTGTCTCTATAAAGAATCATATGACTTTCTAGAAACATTTTCCTTCATTTTTCTTTGTAGTAAATTTTCCAAAATCTTAAACCTCTTTAAGTTCTAAATATGTAAATGTAAAAAAAAATCCACATTTTAGTTATTACAACATGCCTGCAAAAGTCAAGTGTTTCTCAAATGCCAGCTAAATATCTAACAGATCTATTAGCAGTGTTGGGGATTGTATGAGAGGCCGCTCTATGTTTAGCTCATGTGTGTCGGTCAGGGATGCTGGCGTCCAGTTTTAACAGGGGTTCCTGTGCTGTGGGTGAGTCGAGAAGGAAAATAGCCCGAACAGGTGCAGATCTAGTGCTGGATGTCTTTCCCCAACAGCTCAGGCTTTCAAAGTAGAGTCTTACTCATTAGAAATGATCCTCACTGGCTCATGGATCAAACCCAATACATTTCAGCCATCATGTCTCGCCCATGGAATGAACCACAACTCGCCTCTTCAGAATTGCTTTAAATTTCAGGGAGGGAATTTTAGGAAACAGCGGGAGTCGAAGTGAAATAACTGTTCATACATTCATTCTAGGTAAGGCTGTGGTGAAGTTATATATGTGGATTCAAGAATATTATTTTAGCCCATTGATTTATTACTGAATGAATGCTGTTGTACTTTGTCTTGTGATGTAGTGTGTTTGATACAGAGGACTGATCTTGGATGATTTGTGAGATCAGACACATTGAATTGGTTTTTAAATATCTTCTTTAACACACCATGATATACGTGACCCTGGAGCACAAAACCAGTCTTAAGTGTCAATTTTTCAAAATTGAGATTTATACATCATCTGAAAGCTGAATAAATAAGATTTCCATTGATGTATGATGTATTGGACAATATTTGGCTGAGATACAACTATTTGAAAATCTGGAATCTGAGGGTGCAAAAAAATGTAAATATTGAGAAAATCACCTTTAAAGTTGTTTAACTGAAGTTCTTAGCAATGCATATTACTAATCAAAAATTAAGTGTTGATATTTTTACAGTAGGAAATGTATGATATATCTTCATGGAACATGATCTTTACTTAATATCCTAATGATTTTTGGCATAAAAGAAAAATCAATAATTTTGACCCATACAATGTATTGTTGGCTATTGCTACAAATATACCCCAGCGACTTAAGACTGCTTTTGTGCTCCAGGGTCACATGTCAAAAATAACTTCTTTAGTAAATGGCTTGAACTTCACCTTAGCAACTTGATATCTAATAGTCCAACAACTGTAAGTCAGTTAACTCATTTTTGCCTTTAAATGACTGAAGAAAGTCAGTAGAGTAAATACAGTGAAAATTCAATTTCATTGTATTTTGTGAAATTAACATGTGTCTGGTGTCATTCGTCCATTTAGTGACTAAAAATGTTGCTGTATGTCTCCATGTTGGATAATTTTTCTTAATGGCATTTACTGCTGGTATTAACCAGAATTCTAAAGTTTTCTACATGCTTTTGTTGTCAAACGTTAATATGAAAATTAGAAAGTAAACAGCTTTTGCCAATCAACTAGTTTTTGAAGAGAAACGTTCCTAAAAATTGAAATGGATTATTTTTTTTAGTAAAGATATTTGTGATCTTTACTTTTAACATTAATTAGGCAGTTTTCACCATTTCGTATGTCCAAAAGCTATTCATCATATTCAATATTCTGCATTTTAACCATAGATTTAATTAGTTTGCAGAGTGTGATAGTGATAGACTGAAAATGTAGATAATAATCAGCTGGTTTGAGATTTTATGCAATTTATGTCTGCTTACATGATTAACATAAGTGTCATTTTGCAAAATTGACAGTCTTGTTTTTTTGTTTGTTTTTTTTACATGGTGCACATTTTGGCTGTCGACCATGAATTGAAAAAAGTTACACAATATTGGTGACTAAAGGTGGTTTACTTTTGTTTTGTAATGCTTAATGAACTCTCTCACCTACAAGACAGCAAACAGTGTTCAAAGGCATCGATTTAGTGTCACTAGCACACCTAAAATGTTCAAATAATGAGTTAAATATGCATTGTATTTTTGTTGTAAATGACCTGGGCTGAAACATTTAGATCGTTGTTTTAGTCTGTTAATGTCAGTATACAATTAAATGTACATTCATTGGATTTTCAACTGAGGGCAAATGAAAACCAGATGCGTGTTTTAGATTTTCATTCATGAATTTATTGTATTGTTTGTCTGTTCTCGTAGATGTGTGTTCCTGCTCAGGATGTAACATTCTGATTGTGTTTTCCAGGTGGTTTTGTGAGGGTAAAGAGCTGGAAAACAGTCCCGATATTCAGATCATCGCTAACGGTGAGCGACACTCTCTGATCATAGCAGAGGCGTTTGAAGAAGACACGGGCAGATACTCGTGCTTTGCCTCCAACTTTTATGGCACAGACTCCACCTCAGCAGAAATCTACATTGAGGGTCAGTTAAATCATTTTTGACCATTTATTATGAATGACTAAATGATTGCAGCTGCAGTTTGAAATTAAGATTGTATATTTTCTTTATCTTTTAGGAGCGTCTTCGTCAGATTCTGATGTAGAACAACATTTTTATATATATATATATGAACCCCCTAAACTAACTTCATGGACCCCCAGGGGTTAAAAACACATTCACAAATTTTTTTTCCATACTCCATAAAAGATCTCCTCGAGCCAAGCCTGCTGTGGTCTCGGTAGAACCCAGCACATCTGCTGAAGAAACCGCACCAACTATAACAAACACCTGCGCTGAACCACCAGCACCTTCTGACGCAGAAGAAGTGCCACTGACTGAGCCAACCTCTAAGCAGGAAGATACAGAACTTCCGATTTCCGAAGTTGTCAGCTCTGAAATACCTGTACTAGAACCAACCGTAGCTTTACTAGAACCTGCAACGCCAATATCTGAGGTGGAGCCCACTCCACCTATTCCTTCACTGACCATTGCACCACCATCACCTCCATCCAGCCAAAGTGTCTCTGATATACTGTTAACATCTCATCAGAGCAATCCTGAGGTACAAAAACACACCAAATCCCCAGTTTTGATTATTCCCACTAATGCATGTGTTTTTCTTACATTCCATGTGTTTTTTTTTCCAGAATCTAAATGGCTGCAGTAGTTATCTTCAAAGCTTCGATGTAAGGCCCATAATGGCAGCTCCTGTTTTTACAAAGGTAAAGCAAACACGGCTTGTATTTCTAAATCTTGTATGACATTGAGTGTCAATGAAATACAGTATAAATGAATGCTTGGGGGAAAAAAAGTATTTTAATATTTTGACGTGTTTTAACCTTTTGCATGCATCCCTGCCCAAATCCAAAGACCTAAAACCTTAGTATGCAATCAGCGATTTTTGCCTGGCAGGCAGTAAAACAGGCAAATCCAGTGCAAGCCATGTCTAGAAATATAGAGACTTGGTAGTGACCCTGTTTGACCAGTAAGAAACCACCTAGCAATGCCCTATCTACCCCACAGAACACCCTTTAAAATGCATATAATCCACTGTACACTCTCGCAAAAATGGTACCTTTAGGGGTATAACAGCTTGTCACTGGGGCAATAACCTCAAAGGGACACCTTTGTACCTAAAGGGTGCATGCTAGTACCATAAAAGTACATATTACTACTTTAAGGGTACATATACTACTCCAGGGTACTAATACCATTTAGGGGTAAAGACGGTACAAAGGTGTCCCTTTGAGGGTATTGCCCCAGTGACAAGCTGTTGTACCTCTAAAGGTACAATTTTTTTCAGACAGTGTATAGAGTAGAAATGGCCTGGAATCCAAAAATTCTCATGGCAGTAGTTATTATCTTTAGAATATATAAAAATCTAGTTTTTACATGTTTTCTATCACATTGTCATTAGACACCATTGTCTCTTTTGGTGCAGAACCTCCAGGATGTCCTGGCTGTAGAGAGTCAGTTGGTAGTTCTGGAGTGCAGAGTAAAAGGCATCCCCTCCCCTAAAGTGGACTGGTACCGGGAAGGAACACTTATTGAAGATTCTCCAGACTTCAGGATCCTCCAGAAGAGTATGTATAATTTTAGTGCGCAATGCATTTAGATATGTGGTTGGATCCATCCTTGAAAACTCCACCTCTACTGCTGAAAATGTTTCAACCTGTAACTTGTAAGAAAACTTTTCAGTGCTTGACTTTTTCTTCTTAAAAATCGTTATCTGACAATCCACACATTCTGCTTTTTTCATGCCAGAACCAAGATCCATGGCTGAATCTGGTAGGTGGATTTGATTTCCCCTGCTTTGTTCAAATAATTATTTCATAACACTAACCACTAACAGTGTACCATTTCTCTGTTTGGTGTGGACATCAGAGGAGATATGTACTTTGGTTATTGCGGAGGTCTTTCCAGAGGATTCTGGAACATTTACCTGTACAGCCAGCAATAAATATGGCACGATTTCCAGTACTGCAGCATTGAGAGTAAAAGGTAATTTTGTTTTATGGTTGTGGAATCGATTATTGGATCAGCTTCACTTAAAGTTAAATCATTTTTGACCATTTATTATGAATGACTAAATGATTGCAGCTGCAGTTTGAAATTAAGATTGTATATTTTCTTTATCTTTTAGGAGCGTCTTCGTCAGATTCTGATGTAGAACAACATTTTCAAGCACAGTGAGTTTGTAGATTTTCCAACATGAAGTCACGTGAAAAGAATTAAATGAATCGAACATTTAAAAAAAAATCTGATGCACAAAAAAATGTACATCAAAATTTGTGCTTTTGTATGATTCTGCATGCATGTTAAATGATGGTATCTGTGCAAAGTCCAAGACCACTGGCGAAACCTTTATTTATTTATTTTTTATTTATTTATTTACTGAAGCACATCATATACCATGTTTTCTATCACATTGTCATTAGACACCATTGTCTCTTTTGGTGCAGAACCTCCAGGATGTCCTGGCTGTAGAGAGTCAGTTGGTAGTTCTGGAGTGCAGAGTAAAAGGCATCCCCTCCCCTAAAGTGGACTGGTACCGGGAAGGAACACTTATTGAAGATTCTCCAGACTTCAGGATCCTCCAGAAGAGTATGTATAATTTTAGTGCGCAATGCATTTAGATATGTGGTTGGATCCATCCTTGAAAACTCCACCTCTACTGCTGAAAATGTTTCAACCTGTAACTTGTAAGAAAACTTTTCAGTGCTTGACTTTTTCTTCTTAAAAATCGTTATCTGACAATCCACACATTCTGCTTTTTTCATGCCAGAACCAAGATCCATGGCTGAATCTGGTAGGTGGATTTGATTTCCCCTGCTTTGTTCAAATAATTATTTCATAACACTAACCACTAACAGTGTACCATTTCTCTGTTTGGTGTGGACATCAGAGGAGATATGTACTTTGGTTATTGCGGAGGTCTTTCCAGAGGATTCTGGAACATTTACCTGTACAGCCAGCAATAAATATGGCACGATTTCCAGTACTGCAGCATTGAGAGTAAAAGGTAATTTTGTTTTATGGTTGTGGAATCGATTATTGGATCAGCTTCACTTAAGACTGCTTAAACTCTTTAAGTTCATAATGAAATAAAAATGTATGCATATATCACATCTCAAGACTAATTCTGAACAATATTTTGTCTACATCAATAGGACACAATAATAGCAACACCAACCCTAAAACAACAAGCACTTTAACAGTGGAATCCTCACTCCAGAAGGTTCCAGCAACAGAACTGATATCAACAACTTTAAAGTGTAAGCAAGATGTTCCTCTGGTAAACAACAAGCTTCACTCAAGTATGATTTGTCTTGACCCTTTGAGCTCTAGATTTAAGCATCCAGACCCTCAGGACTGTGGAACGCCTCGCTCAGATTCCCTAAATCCTAGTACCCTTCGCCATGACCTCACCACTAGCCTACCTAGTCTAAACCCTCTCAGCATTGGAAAATACAGCACAGATACTTTCAGGACTAGTTTACCTCAGCTAGACCCTCTCAGCTTCAGTTCTTCTTCACTGAACTCAGACTCAAACCATACGCCCCTCAGCTCTAACACAACACACTTTGATTCAGGAGGATCTGGTTTTAAGCCTTCCACAGAAGTGACCCAAAGTCCATCAAACGGATCAGCCTCTGGCATCACTATGACCTCCGATGCCTGGGTTGAACCATCACCAAATGGTTCAAAATCTACCCCCAGCCCTTCTGTTACTAGTCTCCCATCAGTAAACTCCAGTAACCATCAAGAGCGACCACCTGTTAAACCCCTACCAGATCCCCCAACTTCTTGCCTCAAGACAAGACCTGAGGGTGTGTTAGGGAATCACAATGAATCCCGCTCTAGTTCTCGAGTCGGCCTCCGCGTAACCTTTAAACTCCCGGAGGATGAAGAAGAGGAAGAGAAAGGAATGTCATCCAAAGAACCACCACCAGTGTTGGCTAAACCAAAATTGTGAGTACCAACTTCAGAGTGTTGCAAGACAACTTGAGAGTAAAATTACATTTAGGACCTTCTGAAGTAGACCCAACATGTTTGTTTTCCCCTTATTATGTCTTATCTTAGAGACCCAGTGCAGCTACAGATCCTCCACAACCAGGTGGTTTTGGAACAGCAGCAAGAAAACGTTTCCCCAAGCCAAGATTCACCACATTTAGACGGGACAAGTTCTGAGCCAACGCCTGTCAAGCCAACTCAACCTGCAAATCCAGCACCATCACCACTCCAACCACCTCCTCTTGTAATGAACTCTGCTCCAATTCCACTGCCGATCCTTGAATCTGTCCCTCTAATTCCTACAACACCTGCTCCCATTTTAAAAGCTGTACCTGTATCCCAACTGAGCATGCCTTTAACCAATTCCATGCCCTTGCCCCAACTTACTCCATCAGCCACAACCTTACACAACCACCCTCCAATACCTCAACCAAATCTGGTTCCTACTACTTTAAGTACTTTTCCACCAGGTATGATTCCCTCTACCCTACTAACCCAAACAAATATGGCTTCCACTCTTCCTCAGCTTTATATGGGGCCAATCTCATCCAATGTGGCTCCAGTCACCCCTATGCCAAGTGTGATACCAACAATCCCAATAACTCAGCCCGGAATAGCTCCCAACATCCCTATCCCTCCAAATGTGGGACTTTCTGCACCTTTTTATCAACTTATCATGGCTCCAACAACCCAACCACCTAACCATGTGGCCAACATGCCACCCATTACTCCTTCCACTCATATTTCACAAATAAACATGAATCCAACCTTGCAAATGAACTCTGTTCCCGTTAGTGACACGAGTGTTGCCAGAACACAGGCATTGATGATACCTGATGCATTAGCATTGTACAACACTGCACCAAAGATAAACACCCCCTCAAATTTTCATCCCAGCATGGCTCCACAAATCACATATTCTCAAGCTGTGTCTTATCCATCCCTGAGTAAAATCACCTCACCGCATCTGGTGAGAAATCAACCTGCACCCATCCCGAGTCCAATGTCTCCACCTCCGTTGCACGACACCCAGCCTCCACTTCCTGGGATTATTCCAATCTCCACCCAGAGCTTCAGCTACACAAGGCCAAAGGAGTTCATCGCTGCCCAGATGCTCTCTCCTATCAGGAGTCCTTCCCCAACCGAGTCTCCTGTTCCAATGCTCCACGAGTTAGCTGCACAGATATTCCCGAAGTCGACACGGGAGCTCACGTCGCCCGTCAACCAGTTATCTCCGTCCCCAAGAAAGTTCCCAACAAGAGTTCTGGAGTGTCCAAGCAGCCCACCATATGTGTCCTCACCACCTCTAGTGCGTCCTGGCCTGGTGAATTCAATGTTTTCTTTTAGACCTCAGTCACCCCCACAAGCTTCTTCACCAACATCTAGCAGCTCCACCCCTAGCCCCATCCAAAATCCAGTGGCCTTCCTTAGTTCAGTCCTTCCTTCACTTCCAACATCTCCTCCGACCAATGCCATGGGGTTGCCTAAGAGTGCCCCACCTGGGTAAGCAAACACAGATACATTTTATTATAGCAGAGGTCTTCAACCCTGCTCCTGGAGGGCCACTGTTCTGCAGAGTTTAGTTCCAACCCTAATCAAGCTAATCAAGTTCTTCAGGTGTGCTGAAGCAGGTTGGAAATAAACTTTACAGGACAGTGGGTCCCCAGGAGTAGGGTTGAAGACCTCTGCATTATAATATTGTAATATCATACTATGGTTTGAAGGTCACACTTTCCCTTAGAGGGATAGTTCACCCAAAAATGTAAACTGATTCATCGTTTACTCACCCTCATGTTCCAAATCCATATGAATTTCTTTCTTCTGGTGGATTTTTGTATATCCTGGCTGTTTTTTCAATACAACGAATGTGAGTTGAGAACTGGGGCTCTCAAGTTTCAGAAAGGATGCAGTACCATAAAAGTGGTCTATATGACTTGTGCACTATATTCCAGATAGCTGAAGCCTAATCTAATGATAGCACTCCAATGGGCTGTTAATCATTGTGACTAGACTGAACTGGCTAGTTGAGCTAAATAATGACACTATGGTCTTTTTAGAGCTGTTTTACAGCAGAATTTCTATGTGTCTCATATTTGAAGATGTATTTGTATCCTATTTTAGTGGCTTACCTCAGTCTTGTGTTACTCCATGTTCAGGCCTCAAGGTGCACTGAAGAAGAATCAAAGAGGTTCCAGACTCATGTCTGATGACGACATCCGTGAGAGCAAGGAAACGCTTTTACAAGATATTGAGAAGAAGTTGCGATTTAAAGATGAACAGCTTCATTTTGGGCAGCAGGTACATGGTGTCAAGGGGTTTTGTTTGACCAGTGTATAGTACAAAAAGTAGGCTGTGCTTTTCCAGGATTGATAGATATCAAATTGCTCATCTTCTGTGGTTCACTGAAGATTTTGCTGTTTCTGAACATCTTACTTTGAGTTATGGGTTTCTTTATGTGAGACACTATTACTGAGGGTTTAATCGTGGTTTGTAATAGTTAAGTTACACAAAACACTGATTGAAGGAGATGGAGAAGGAATAGGGAAGAAAAATATCCCCTAAATAACATGTTCTGAGTACCACAGCTATACTTTAAAATAAATCTCTGCTACCCTTTATGACAAAATAGCTAGGACTTCATAATTATATTAGCAAAAACGTTATTTTTTCTCTCTTGTTCTTAATAAGCTTTTAAGCTTCTTTTTGATTTTGAAACTGAATCTAACTCTTGGTTGGCTTGCACCAAATGCAAAAATATATAACAAAAAGATACTTTTTGTTGTAGAAAGATGATGCCATGTGAGAATTACAGACGGGTTTATAAATAGATAATTATATAATTATCTATACAGATTTGTAATTCCTTCATGACACCATATTTAATTATTTATTATTTTGATATATTGCTGTAATGGCATTTGTGAAGTAAAATTCACATGCATGCTTGCAATTTTTTCTACTTTTTAATTATTTTTTGCATTTGCATTTATATTTATATTTGTACTTTATATCATAGTCCTGTAAATAGGTGTTCTGTAAGGGTATTTATAATTTGGACTTAAATTAAATCTATGTTTAAAATCAACATGAAATCAAACCTACCTCTTTTCTCATTAAATATCCTGTTTCACATCAGGCTGTTTCATGTTCAGGTGTTTCATGTTGATTTTAAGTGTCAGTATTGCTGACTGTCATTTATAAATGAAAACCTTTTGTTTTCATTTCTGTTTGTGGTCTGTATATCTCCATGCATCATTTAGTGGCTTTGCATCCCATTTAAGAATCTGTTTTCACATTCTAACACATTTCATGTGTCAAATGTGCATCATGCATCGTATTAACACTGTACACACTGGAGTGTTTCCTGTCTGAGTAACACTATAGAAACACTATTTATCACACATTTGTATTGATGTGTGACTAGTGTCTGTGTTTACATCACCGTCATTCATCCTGTCCTCCATAGAAGCCGAATTATGGGGGGGAAGTGAGCCGCCCGCTCGGACCAAATATTCCCACCGCAACTGTCATTAACTATGACGAGGTACAAGGAATTTTCTCCATTGCAAGCAGTGCTTTGTTCTGAAGTGCATTCGTTTCATTATATAAGAATCAATTTTGATTTAAACAAGAAGCAAGATAAGCTAATTTAAAGCTGTGGCTTTTTTCCACTAATGGAACTGCATGGATAATAACTCTGTTTAGAGGAAGATGCAGTATATTTCATTAGTAACACTTTATGATACGATTACATTTGTTAACATTAGTTAACATGAACTAATAATAAAAAATACTTGTTAATTTTAGTTAATTTCATTGTATCTTGTTATTAACTAACGTTTCATAAATTAGATTAGTATAGAAAGATATTTGATTAGATATGACATATTAGTATTATTAAGATTAATAAATAAAATAACAAATGTCTTCCTTATTGTTAGTTAATGCATTAACTAATGTTAACCAATGGGACCGTATTGTAAAGTGTTACTGTTATGTTATGTAAAATTAATTGTTTGAATGTTTGAGGCCTTAATTATTTTAAAATCTGAACAAATTTTAACATTAAAACCTGAAGTCAGACTCATTTAAGAAATATTTTTATAGCCGCGTCCTTGTAAATCGTAACTAATACTCTAACTAGAAGTCTGTCACAAAAGATTATGCATGAGCAGCTTTAGTTTAATTTAATGCTACATGTTACATACTAACTAAATGAGAATGTTGATATGGATATCAATGGATATCTCAAACAGAAGCAATAATGACATGAGCACTGCATCTGCAGTTTGGGTTATTGTTGTGTTTTCAATGCAAACACAGTTCAGTTTAGTGTCTGTAAGAATGAAATGTGAATGCAAACAGTATCTGTGAGTAAACATGAAGAGACTAGACAGAGATGGGAATGAACAGGGCTCTTCTGTATTATAAATAGAGGTGACTGCATTCAGACATGTTGGTGGACATCCAGAACTGAAGGCGAGCTGTTACCGGACAGGCCTCTTGAGATATCATTTTAAAATGGGAAGGTGTGTTAAAGGGGTCATATCATAGCTATTTAGTAACGTAATATTTATTTTTATTTACTTTATTTATTTTTTGCACCAAAATCAGTCATAATTTAGTTTTATATGACCATTTTTCATCCTCACTATAACCCCCAGAATATATGCAAGCTTGTTTCCACCATGGAATAAAAACATAAAAAAGTAATTGCGGCTTTATCTCGCAATTCTGACTTTTTACCTCAAAATTCTGAGTTTAAATCTTGCAATTCTGACTTTTTTCTCAGAGTTCTGAGTTTACATCTAGCAGTTCTGCTTTATTTGTTTTTGCCACAGGATAAAAAAAGCAAACTGTGATTTTTATCTCACAATCTAAGTTTAAATCTCACAATTCTGGCTTTTTTTCTTAGAATCATGAGTTTAAATCTTGCAATTCTGAATTTTTCCTCATAATTCTGAGTTTAAATCTTGCAATTCTGACTTTTTTTCTCAGAATTTTGAGTTTAAATCTCGCAGTTCTGTATCATTTGTTTTTGGCATGGGATAAAAAAAAATGAAAATGCTAAATGTTACTTTTGATCTCACAATTCTGATTTTATCTTTCACAATTCTCACTTTTTCTCCAAGAATTACAAGAAAAAAAAAGTGTGAGTTTACATGTAGCAGTTCTGCTTTATTTGTTTTTGCCACAGGATAAAAAAAGCAAAATGTGATTTTTATCTCACAATCTAAGATTAAATCTCACAATTCTGGCTTTTTTTCTTAGAATCATGAGTTTAAATCTTGCAATTCTGAATTTTTCCTCATAATTCTGAGTTTAAATCTTGCAATTCTGACTTTTTTTCTCAGAATTTTGAGTTTAAATCTCGCAGTTCTGTATTATTTGTTTTTGGCATGGGATAAAAAAATATAAAAATGCTAAATGCGACTTTTTATCTCACAATTCTGAGTTTATATTTCACAATTCTCACTTTTTCTCCAAGAATTACAAGGAAAAAAGTGTTGTGAGTAAAAAAACCTTTTTTTTTCTTTTCTTTTTTACCGCTTTTTTAAAATTCTTTGCTGGAAATAAACTTCCATAAGAACATGATGTTTTGGGGACTATTTTACTTGAAATAATTCAGTGTATGTTATAATGTTACATTATCTCCACAATATATTGTAATTGGTTTACATGTTGTCAGATGTGTCATGCAAACATACAAGTTCACTCTGATGTGATCTGGTACCATTTATCAGATATTTCTTTGTTTGTTTGTTTATTGTTAATTTCAGACATAACTGTGATCAGTTTGATTGTTTAATTATGCGACTGTACTGGAAACTTTAACATTCGGGTAGCAACTATGTGCAATGTTTCCAAAGAACCTGGAAAACCTTTTTCAAAGCTGCTTTAATTAGTATGAAAACATAAATGGGGCACATTCACAAATGATCTCAGATAATACGTTCATTCGTAATGATGTGTTTTGTAGGAATACAAGGTGTCGAGCTTTGAGCAGAGGCTGATGAGTGAGATCGGGTTTCGTTTGGAAAGAACTCCAGTTGACGAGTCGGACGATGAAGTTCAGCACAATGAAATTCCCTCTGGAAAATGCATCGCGCCCATCTTCAACAAGAAACTGAAGCACTTCAGAGCTGTGGAAGGGATTCCGGTCACATTTACCTGCAAAGTTGTTGGAATTCCAATTCCTAAAGTGAGTTTTTGACAGCCTGTGATTTTATTGTAATGCATGCTCAGAAAATAAGACTTTTATTGTGTTCACTACCATTCAAGGTTTGGGGTTGGTAAGACTTTTTTTTGTTGTTGATGTTTTTGAAATTAGTCTCTTCTGCTCACAGAGGCTGCATTTATTTGATCAAAAATACAGTAAAAATTGTGACACATTTAAACAATTTAAAATACCTGTTTTCTACGTGATTCTATGTTAAAATTTAATTTATTTCTGTGATGCGCAGCTGTATTTTCAGCATCATTACTCCAGTCTTCAGTGTCACATGATCTTCAGAAATCATTCTAATATGCTGATTTGCTGCTCGAGAAACATTTCTGATTATTATCAATGTTGAAAACAGTTGCGCTGCACAATATTTTTGTGGAAACTGTGATACATTTTATCTTTCAGGATTCTTTGATGAATAGAAAGTTCAAAAGAACAGCATTTATTTGAAATCTTTAGTAACATTATAGATGTCTTTACTGTCACTTTTGATCAATTTAATGCATCCTTGCTGAATAAAATTACTAATTTCTTTTAAATAGCTGAAAAATCCTGGTTAGTGCGTGTAGATTAAATAATTAATCATTACTATTTTCTAAATAATTTATGTTTCCTATACAGTTGATATTAATTTCAATCTTCAAGCATAGCAGAAGCATATATATAGTCCAAACTACTTGTTGATGGACTTTTATTTTGTACTTTTCACACAGGTTTACTGGTTTAAGGATGGAAAGCAGATTTTGAAGAAAAACGTGCACTATAAGAAGATCAGAGAGGGTGATGGGACGTGCTCATTACACATAGAAGCGGTCACAAGTGACGATGACGGCAATTATACAGTCATGGCAGCGAATCCACAGGTAACATGCTGGAGAAAATCATCAGAAACGACTGTGAATTGTAGTTTAAATGACAGTCAAGCCTGTTTTCATGTCCACAGGGTAGAATAAGCTGCTCTGGCCATTTGATTGTCCAAACGGGTCCCGTGCGAAACCGGACCATGGTTCACTCGCAGAGGTGAGTCGGATCAAGTTTTCATACATATATACACTACCGGTCAAAAGTTTAGGATCAGTAAGACTTGTAATGTTTTTAAAGAAGTCTCTTCTGTTCATCAAGGCTGCATTTATTTGATCAGAAATACAGAAAAAAACAGTAAAATTGCAAAATGTTATTACAATATAAAATAATGGTTTCTATTTTTATATCCTTTAAAATATAATTTATTTCTGTGATGCAAAGCTGAATTTCCATCA